>NC_084552.2:53195332-53232832 GCF_033978685.3 Nerophis lumbriciformis
TTTTTCTTAAACTGTTCAACAATTTGCTCACGCATTTGTTGACAAAGTGGTGACCCTCACCCCATCCTTGTTTGTGAATGACTGAGCATTTCATGGAATCTACTATTATACCCAATCATGGCACCCACCTGTTCCCAATTTGCCTGTTCACCTGTGGGATGTTCCAAATAAGTGTTTGATGAGCATTCCTCAACTTTATCAGTATTTATTGCCACTTTTCCCAACTTCTTTGTCACGTGTTGCTGGCATCAAATTCTAAAGTTAATGATTATTTGCAAAAAAAAAAAATGTTTATCAGTTTGAACATCAAATATGTTGTCTTTGTAGCATATTCAATTGAATATGGGTTGAAAATGATTTGCAAATCATTGTATTCCGTTTATATTTACATCTAACACAATTTCCCAACTCATATGGAAACGGGGTTTGTAGACCAGAAGGGTCTACCAAAATTGTAATTGTGTTTTGTATTAAACTGGTCTTAAAGATACCTTGTTATTGTGCAATGTATAAGAAGATATTCAAGTAAAACAGTATAGAGCCACTAATAGCTAGTTGGCAACACAGACATCTTATAAGTAGACGCAGCATTGGCTGCTGTGACGCGAGAAATTCGGCCGCCATCTTGAAATGGTGATGAGGAGCCGGCGAGCAGCCTAAACTGACAGTTGACAGGTAGAAAACAAAGATGCCCGGCTGGTGATTGAAAATAGGAATCGGGGGATTACTTTTTGATTGATAGAGACTTTTATTAGTAGATTGCACAGTACAGTGCATATTCCGTACAATTGACCACTAAATAGTAACACCCGAATAAGTAATAAGAGTCGGGGTCCACGTTAATCAATTCATGTATTTTTATCTATTTATCTATGTTTTTATGTGTTATTATGAATTTGCACTAAATTAGTTTTGCTTACAATTTCGTTGTACAATGACAATAAAGATATATTCTATTCTATTCTATGGTATAAATGCTGTATATACTATCAGCATAATACAGTCATCTCACAAGTATACATTTTCACAAGTAAGATTTAACATTAACGTACTATTGGTTGTATTTTGTGAAAATAATATTACCACAGAGTTGAGAAGGAGCAAAGATCTTCAATAGTACTGAAATCGTAGCTGCTAGCAAACAAGAGGATGACCATAATAGAATTGCTTGTCAATGAAATTAATTAAATGTAAAAATGTCATACTTGAATAACATAAAGTTGAAATAAATGATGAAGATAAAGATTGTGAGACAGAATTTGGTTTTATTCTGAATCCAGTGAAACAGTTTGGTGGTTTTAGCTGATATAAAGACTTTCAGGTGTTTATATATGTTTATGTTTAAGTATTTGGCAAACGCTTTTATCCAAAGCGACATACATAAAAAAATACATATCAATCAGTGTAAACATGATCATTTAAGGGAAGAATGTAATAGAAAATATCAATACAAAGTGTCAAGACAGAATAAACTCTCTGCTGCTGCAGCAACAGAGATACAGTCTATAGGTCCCTAAGATATATAGATATCTAATGTACATTCTACATTGTTTATGTAGGATATACGCATGTATCCATCCATCCATTTTCTACCGCTTTATAACCTAATCATATTGTTTCTTGAATTTAAAAATAGCTGACCGTTTTTTTTCCCCCCTTCTCTGGGATTATATTCCCAGTTTTGATCTCGGACGTCTGGTCACTTATAGCATATACGAATATTCTGTTGTCGTTAAGTAAACTATGAATAATAAAACACGCCAAAACCTGTGTCCTTTATCATAGCTACATGTATGACAAAAAAGCGCGTGAAAATCAGTGGTATTCAGTGAGGTAAGATGAATTAAATGCGCTGACAGTTCATTGCTCCTGCCAAAGGAATTGCACTGAGTGGAGTGGATCACCACTCCAAGATGGCGGCCCCGCGTCGCGTCAGCGCCAGTAGGCAGTAGCGGTCGATGCCGCGTCTACTTATAAGATGTTTATGGTTGGCAACTAGCATGCTAATCACTAGCTGACAACTACCGCCCTAATCGTTAGCTGGTAGCGTGTGCTACTACTGTATTTTCCAGACTATGGCGCGCATAGGTGTATAAGCCGCACCCACTAAATTTGAGAAGAAAAAATATTTTTCCATATTTTAGCCGCACTGGACTGTAAGCCACAGATACTGTATATACGTTGTGAAATGAGGTATTTACACTGAAGTATTTTGTAAATTATTTTTTTAGAAACCTTAATTTTTTCCAAAGGGTGTCTGTAAAACGGCAGTAAGATGGCTGATCAAACAAAACAGAAATTATTGTCATGCACTAACTAGCTCCGTGTCAGGCTTGGACGGAGGAAGGGACTCAGATGCAGAGAGGTGATTCCAAATAAAGCTTTTATTTTGAAATACTCTTTAAGCCTCCAGAGCCGAGTAAATTCAATTACTATGAATATACAAAAATACTATCGACAAAATGTTCCAAAAGGGAAAAACCGAAAATCACTCCAAAAAAGGAGGAATACAAAAATAAGGACGATATAATTAGCATCGTATCTGTTATCAAAAAACTTTAACAAAAAACGCTCCAAACAGGAGGAAGAAAATAAAGACTATAAAACTTAACTACTCTAATCAATGTAAACAAAAAATCACTCAACAAACTTTGAGGAAAAAATCTTTAAGGAAAAATAATAACTCACCACTGCGGTAGAAAAAGGTAGGATAACAAAAGTCACTCTGAGGGTGGAAAAAAGTTAATTCAAAATTACAGCGTGGGATATTCTGGGAGCAAGGATGTAGACGTGAGACAAGGCAAGGCATGGACATGAACAGGGACATGGAACGCAAGACAGGCACGAAAGCTCGAGACAATCTGGCACAGAACAAGGGGAGGCTTGGGCTTATAAAGAACATGAGGATAATGGGAAACAGGTGGAAACAATCAAGGGTCAGGAATGACGTCAGACTGGTGACACAAGAGGAAGGACCCGTGATCTGAAACAAGAGGAGTTGCTTTTCAAAATAAAACATGTAAATCACAAGACAGAAAAAACCAAGACAAGACTTCCCTCACCGCGGTGTGACACTACGGGAGCTAGTTCTCCAATCATCTTAACAGACTCAATAAGTCCACAGTGACGTTTTGGTGAATTTATTAAACTGAAACAATACAAAAATAGTACTAACTTGTAAAAATGTTAGCATATTAGCTAATGCTAACGACGCTAGCTTCATTGCATTACGATAGCATGTACAAATATGCTTGAAAACCCTCCAACAGACATCAAGCATGGGACGTTTTGGTAAATAAGGATTGTTTTAGTTATATTGTAAAACTTATAATTGTTGCTTTGAGTGATCGATAAAGAATCCATACGAGTAGAAACGCCATTGACTGCTAGAAGACCGAACAGCAATTGTACTTCCAGTTCATAGCTCTGTCCAAACAGAGGGGCAATGCAATGCTTGCAGTGAGTAAACACTTCTAAAAAACACATATTTCAGTGTTGTTGTCTGTTTTTATTATCTATTTACATTATGGCCTTCAGCAAAGAAAAATCATCCATAAATTAGTTGCACCATTTTATAAGCCGCAGGGTTCAAAGCCTAGGAGAAAAGGAATTTACAATATTTTATTACATTTTTTTTGAAACCTGCAAGGTACAGTGATTTGGGTAGTCATGCCACTGCCATTTCTAAGCTACAATCCAGTGTGTTGGCTCAACAGTAAAGTGTTTTTAAAGGTGTTTATATTTGTAAAAAAAAATAATAATAGAGAACTGCTAATGCTAACTGTTGCAGGCAAATAACTGTCTTTTTTTTTTTTGCATGCGCCTCAGCGCCGCCAAGATGATGTGCGAGGTGATGCCCACCATCAGCGAGGACACGGCGCTGAGTCAGCGCGGTTCCCAGAGCAGCTCGTCGGACCCGGACTCGCACTTTGAGCAGCTGATGGTCAACATGCTGGATGAGAGGGACCGGCTGCTGGACACGCTGAGGGAGACGCAGGAGAGTCTGGGTCTGGCCCAGCAGCACCTGCAGGACGTCATCTACGACCGCGACTCGCTGCAGAGGCAGCTCAGCTCCGCCCTGCCGCAGGTAAGAGCTTCACGATTCCCACAACAAAAAGGACATTTGTTACTTTGCTACTTTTGTTTGAGCTTGAAATGTGGGCGGAGTCTGATGTGCATAAAGATTTCAGCTTCATCGCTGATGATGTAGTGGAAATATTGACGCTGAAGAATTGTAAAGGATTGTGTATTCATGGCATCTTGCAGAAATTGAGGGAAAAATGGAGTGCAGTACTTGGTTGTAGCCTGAAGAGGCGCTGATTGTTGTTTCTATTAACATATTCATGAAACATGTGGATGTACAGTCCTGGTCAAAAGTTGTAAAGAACATAATGTCATGGCTGTCTTGAGTTTCCAATAATTTCTACAACAGAAACAAAAATTGAGTTGTTTGGCCACAATACCCAGCAATATGTTTGGAGGAGAAAAGGTGAGGCCTTTAATCCCAGGAACACAATTCCTACCGTCAAGCATGGTGGTGGTAGTATTATGCCTTGGGCCTCTTTTGCTGCCAATGGAACTGGTGATTTACAGAGAGTAAATGGGACAATGAAAAAGGAGGATTACCTCCAAATTCTTCAGGACAACCTAAAATCATCAGCCCGGAGGTTGGGTCTTGGTCGCAATTGGATGTTCCAAAAGGACAATGACCCCAAACACACGTCAAAAGTGGTAAAGGAATGGCTAAATCAGGCTAGAATTAAGGTTTTAGAATGGCCTTCCCAAAGTCCTGGCTTAAACATGTGGACAATGCTGAGGAGACAAGTCTATGTCAGAAAACCAACAAATTTAGCTGAACTGCACCAATTTTGTCAAGAGGAGTGGTCAAAAATTCAACCAGAAGCTTGCCAGAAGCTTGTGGATGGCTACTAAAAGCACCAAGTACAGTTAGTTATCTACAAATTACTCAAAAAATGCAGTGAAACTTGCCAAGGGACATGTAACCAAATATTAACATTGCTGTATGTATACTTTTGACCCAGCAGATTTGGTCACATTTTCAGTAGACCCATAATGAATTCATAATAGAACCAAACTTCATGAATGTTTTTTGGTACCCAACAAGTATGTGCTCCAATCACTGTACCACAAAAAAATAAGCGTTGTAGAAATTATTGGAAACTCAAGACAGCCATGACATTATGTTCTTTACAAGTGTATGTAAACTTTTGACCACGACTGTATCTATGTGGAAAAACACTTTCCTTTGAACTTTTACCTTTTATAAAAATAATGGATTGACGGGTGTCAGAATTTTCAGACTATTTTTATTTTTAATATTTACCTTAACATGTCAGAATATTCTGGAAAAAAGGCATATTATTACAGGAAAAAAGTGTGCATTCGTAATATTTTGTGATGTCACAAACAAGTATTTGCCTAAAATACAATTTAACTTTTCAGCATATTTTGACCAACATTGAAGTTAACTTTTAGTGTGAAAAAACGGTGAAAAATATATTGTAGTTTTTGTCGTAGCCTTTTTTTTCTTTTCTCAATACGACACCTTTGGATTAAAAGACCCATAGTGTCCAGATGACCCTATTTTTTGCTCCGGAAAATGAATCCGGCGGTCATTTCCCATATCAATTATTTTTTGAGTAATTTGTAGATAACTAACTGTATTTGGTACTCTATATGCCATCATCAACATAACTGAAGCCCATTAGACAGTGTGGATACAGGCATGTAGAATTATTATTTTGATCACTTAGTTGCAATAATTAATAGTTTTTTCCGACCTGGTCCATGATTACTTCAAAACCGGTATGGTTAACAATATGAGCAAAAAAAAAAAATATATCGGACTTCCCTGCTCTTCCATAGACACCATAGCCTGTGTGTCCTCATGCTCTTTCAGAAGCATCTTGTGGAAAACACCAGTAGAAGAGGACACAAAATAGAATAGTAGCGACTTACGTTATTTTTCTCTCAATTTGGAGCGCAGGTTCGGACTCAGTCTTTCTCTTCTCAAAGTTGCACAGGATTTACCGTATTTTAAATTTTTTCCATCCAAACACTTGACAAAACCCTTCTTCAGAGTCAGAGTCACTAAAATGATTGCTGCAAATTAGAGATGTCCGATAATGGCTTTTTTGCCGATATCCGATATTGTCCAACTCTTAATTACCGATTCCGATATCAACCGATACCGATATATACAGTCGTGGAATTAACACATTATTATGCATAATTTGCAGTGACGTGCGGTGAGGTTCATGACTGGTGAGGCACTGACTTCATCACAGTCAGATTTACAAACATATGAACCCTAAAGAGTATCTTATTCACCATTTGATTGGCAGCAGTTAACGGGTTATGTTTAAAAGCTCATACCAGCATTCTTCCCTGCTTGGCACTCAGCATCAAGGGTTGGAATTGGGGGTTAAATCACCAACAATTATTCCCGGGCGCGGCGCCGCTGCTGCCCACTGCTCCCCACTGCTCCCCTCACATCCCAGGGGGTGATCAAGGGGATGGGTCAAATGCAGAGGACAAATTTCACCACACCTAGTGTGTGTGTGACAATCATTGGTACTTTAACTTAACTTTAACTTAACACATACAAACTGTAGCACACAAAAAAGCACATTTAATAAAAAAAACATTATTATGGTCTTACCTATACTTATAAGTGCGGGAACAGTGGTGTTCGTGTTGGAGTAGTTGTGAATGAATGAAATATGAAATCCGTGCTGCAGTCTGCAGGTGTTCCTAATGTTGTGTCCCTGCAGTCGTTCACGGCTCCTCCGGCGCGAGCATTGTTGTTTTTGCACTTTATGGCTTCTTGTTAAGTGACTTTTTTTGGGTGGATTCGGTCTTGCACGTGGAGGGTTTGGTTGGTGTGGCGCTCCCGTCGGGGGGTGTGGTCTGCGGCGAAGGTGCCTGAACCGGCACCAGGAGGCGGGGTTACGCGAGCCTCAGCCAGTGCGTCTTCGCAGCAGTTTTATGATCGCTCAGCACAAGAAATACGTTACACACATACAGTTGTTGACAAAATACACTGTACATTATATACCTCAGCTAACTAAACTATGGAAATGTATAATATAATTCATATAGCAATACGGTCTCACTGCACAGCAGGCCAGCAGTTAGCCGAGTCCTCAATCCATGGTGAGGCACAACTGAGTGACGTGCCTCAACTGGCTGCTGATCACCGCACCGTCTCTTCTCAGTATTTGAACGGCAAATGTAAAAATTCAGCGGTTTTGAATAAAAATAATCTAAAACTGATGAAGTTAAATGGAAAATAACTTTATAGTATAATCACTGGATATATATAACAATTTAATTAATTTTTTTTCTTTTTACATTTTTTTTCTTTCCATGATGGCAGGTGAGGCCCCGCCTCACCTGCCTCTAGTGACCGCACGTCACTGCTAATTTGGTTGTGATGCCCCGCTGGATGAATTAAACAATGTAACTTTACCATGAATTGATTAACGTGGACCCCGACTTAAACAAGTTGAAAAACTTATTCGGGTGTTACCGTTTAGTGGTCAGTTGTACGGAATATGTACTGTACTGTGCAATCTACTAATACAAGTTTCAATCAATCAATCAAAAACAAGGTTTTCCAAAATAAGAGAACAACTTCAACTCCAGTTATGGAAAAAAGGGCCAACATGGCAGTGCCATATTTATTATTGAAGTCACAATGTGCATTATTTTTTTTAACATGCCTCAAAACAGCTTGGAATTTGGGACATGCTCTCCCTGAGATAATCCTGATACCCATTACAACTATTAGAAATACTATACTTTGACTTTCACAAAGTGCATTTTTTTTTTTTTTTTTAAACATGCCTCAAAACAACAGCTACAAAAACAAAGAAGGCACACAGCTTCAGTCCAGAGTATACTAGACGTCCGTGTTTTACCGGATATGTACCGCTCCGTACAGCGGCGTTTTAAAAAGTCATTAATTTTACTTCTTGAAACCTATACCGATAATTTCCGATATTACATTTTAAAGCATTTATCTCTACTGCAAATTAAACTCGTTTCACTTGGTCTGTTCCATTTTGTGCGAGTCAATTTGACTGGAGAGATGCACACTTTCCTCATATTCCCATTATTTGGAAATGTATGCAGGCTGACCCCTGATTGAGTTGTATTGCTACAACCTGCATAAAAAAAAATCTGGCAGCCATATTTGATCATTCCTTCAAATTCTGCGTGAAAATAACACGATTCCGGATGAAGATCCTACCAAAAACACATATTACGCAATATGAAACTCGTTAGAAAAGGAGCCTAAAATCACTACTGTGTCTATTGTAGTGACATTTTCATTTAATTTGCAGGTCCAGAACTATGAAATATGTGCTAATATCGTAAGCATTAGCGGCCCTTTAAGTGAGTGTTAATTTGTAGTTAATTAGCGGCCGTTTTTAGCTAACACAGCCTTATGTTGCAACGATACAAAGTTTTGGTCCACTTGAGGCCTTAACGATCCTTGAAGGGGAACTGAATTTTTTATTTTTATTTTGCCCATTATTCACAATCCTTCTGTAGGACAAGAACACATATGTTTTTTAATTTTTTTTAATGCATTCTAACTCATAAATAAATGCAAGCAAACGTCAGCTTGCAATGGAGCCAATAGGAGTCGCTCTATTTTGATTATAAAGCGCTTAAAAAAACATCCAATCCAAAAATCCAATAAAAAATGTTACGTATATACACGCTACAAGTATATATTTAATGTGGTAACATTCATAATAAAATGTAGTATTTATGCATTTTGCTCATTTTGAGCATACTGCAGCATATTACTTTCACAAACACATCAGCGTTCGATTTGTTCTTACAACAACATCACTAATTACTACTGAGTGCAGATTTCATGAGAGCCAACAAACATAATAGAACACCACTTACCGTACAATGTCTGCTCTCACTGGAATGCCGACTGTTACGATGTTGATATATTCCCGTTTAGATGAAGAATGACTGATGATCTCCGCAAAGAAAAAACTGGTGTGGAATGAAGCGTCTTTTAGGGTATTTCCGTGTCTAAATTGGCTTATTTTTCCTTTTACCGATTATTTTTTTTATTTAAAATGAAGATAAAAAAATAAATGTAGGCCAGTTTTTTCAAAAGGCATGGCTTTTATTTACCAAAAAAAAAGTATGGCCATTCAGTCAACATTGACAACAACATGACAAAATATTCTGTAACAATGTAAACATTTAAAACTTTTAACATTTAACAAAATTAAAAGTAGCTTATTTGCTTTTTAATGTGCAAATATAAAAGTAAACATCCAGTGCAAATCTTAGTATTCTGCAATAGTATAAGCATTTCAAAAGTAAAAGTATTGCTTATTTTGCTTTAAAATGTGCAAAAATAAAGATAAACATCCAATACAAAAAAGTGCGTATTTCCTTGAATTGGCGCCGGGTTTATAGTATTTGCATGCCTCGAGTCAAACTCGTTTCGCAAGATATTATTTTTATTAGCGCATGTCTAGAACTTTCGCCGGGTCAAACTCGTCACGTCACAAGTCATCATTTTCAAAATGGAGGAGGCTGATTTCAATCATTTGAAATCGCATAAAGGGTTAAGAGCTATTCAGTAGGATTTAAGGTCCAAGCTATTGAATATGCTAAAAAGAACAGTAAGCAGCTATGTTTTATTAATATACCGTAGCTGCGTGTGTCAAATATGAGTCATTAAATGACTCCCGCCTCCTGGTGGTAGAGGGCGCTAGTGATCCTTCTTGCGACTACCGGTACTGCAGAAGACCGGTGCTGCAGAAGAAGACAACAAGCAAAAAGAGTGCGCAGCGATCGTTTGCTTGCACTTTTAACATGGAGGATTACATATCTAAAATAAAACAGTTTTCTAAACTGGACTTTCAATCGAAGCAGGAGGTAATACTTAAAGGAATATCTCCATCGAGACAGAGAGACTTTTAAAACTGAAGAAAAATAAGGAAGACTTCTATAAACAATTTATCGATGCTTTTGATCAGAATACTCATTTATAAGCAAAGGTAAAACCATAATAACGTTTTTTTTTATTAAATGTGCTTTTCATGATGGTATCCTTACATCACTCAAATTTATAAGCGCAGGCCTAAATTTACCCCACGCCTTTTGGTAAGCGCAGGAGTGAGAGGAGGTTTTAAATTAATTAGCGCCCCGGAGACTATTCAAGGAAATAAGGTATGCGACAAAAACGGCGTCGACGTATTTACGTAATCGATGACGTCGATGACGTCGACGATGTCGACGCGTCGTTTCAGCTTTAGTCAAAGTTGACCGACTTTTCAGTTAATGTCCACATCATTTTCCCATCAAGGTGAGAGGCATGATTTGTAATCCAGATTAAATTTAATTACTACTCAGTGCAGATTTAATGAGAGCCAACAAACATAATAGAACATCACTTACTGCACAATGTCTGCTCTCACTGGAATGCCGACTGTTACGATGTTGATATATATTCCCGTTCAGATGAAGAATGACTGATGATCTCCGCGAAGAAAAAAGTGTTGTGGAATGAAGCGTCCTTTAGGGCATTCTTCCCCATTTCCGTGTCTAAATTGGCTGTCAAAGTTGACCGACTTTTCAGTTAATGTCCACATCATTTTCCCATCAAGGAGAGAGGCATGATTTGTAGTCCAGATTAAATTTAATTACTACTCAGTGCAGATTTAATGAGAGCCAACAAACATAATAGAACATCACTTACTGTACAATGTCTGCTCTCACTGGAATGCCGACTGTTAGGATGTTGATATATTCCCGTTCAGATGAAGAATGACTGATGATCTCCGCGAAGAAAAAAGTGTTGTGGAATGAAGCGTCTTTTAGGGCATTATTCGCCATTTCTGTGTCTAAATTGGCTGTCAAAGTTGACCGACTTTTCAGTTAATGTCCACATCATTTTCCCATCAAGGAGAGAGGCATGATTTGTAGTCCAGATTAAATTTAATTACTACTCAGTGCAGATTTAATGAGAGCCAACAAACATAAAAGAACACTACTTACCGTACAATGTCTGCTCTCACTGGAATGCCGACTGTTAGGATGTTGATATTTTCCTGTTTACATGAAGAATGACTGATGATCTCTGCGAGGAAAAAACTGGTGTGGAATGAAGCGTCTTTTAGGGTGTTCTTCGCCATTTCCGTGTCTAAATTGGCTGTCAAAGTTGACCAACTTTTCAGTTAATGTCCACATAATTTTCCCATCAAGGAGAGAGGCATGATTTGTAATCCAGATTAAATTTAATTACTACTCAATGCAGATTTAATGAGAGCCAACAAACATAATAGAACACCACTTACCGTACAATGTCTGCTCTCACTGAAATGCCGACTGTTGGGATGTTGATATATTCCTGTTTAGATGAAGAAGGACTGATGATCTCCGCGAAGAAAAAACTGGTGTCGAATGAAGCGTCTTTTAGGGTATTTCCGTGTCTAAATTGGCTGTCAAAGTTGGCCGACTTTTCAGTTAATGTCCACATCATTTTCCCATCAAGGAGAGAGGCATGATTTGTAAATCCAGATTAAATGTAATTACTACTCTGTGCAGATTTCATGAGAGCCAACAAACATAATAGAACATCACTTACTGTACAATGTCTGCTCTCACTGGAATGCCGACTGTTAGGATGTTGATATATTCCCTTTTACATGAAGAATGACTGATGATCTCCGCAAAGAAAAACTGGTGTGGAATGAAGCGTCTTTTAGGGTATTTCCGTGTCTAAATTGGCTGTCAAAGTTGACAGACTTTTCAGTTAATGTCCACATCATTTTCCCATCAAGGAGAGAGGCATGATTTGTAATCCAGATTAAATTTAGTTACTACTCAGTGCAGATTTAATGAGAGTTAACAAACATAAAAGAACACCACTTACCGTACAATGTCTGCTCTCACTGGAATGCCGACTGTTAGGATGTTGATATATTCCCGTTTAGATGAAGAACGACTGATGATCTCCGCGAAGAAAAAACTGGTGTGGAATGAAGCGTCTTTTAGGGTATTTCCGTGTCTAAATTGGCTGTCAAAGTTGACCGACTTTTCAGTCAATGTCCACATAATTTTTCCATCAAGGAGAGAGGCATGATTTGTAATCCAGATTAAATTTAATTACTACTCAGTGCAGATTTAATGAGAGTTAACAAACATAATAGAACATCACTTACCGTACAATGTCTGCTCTCACTGGAATGCCGACTGTTAGGATGTTGATATATTCCCGTTTACATGAAGAATGACTGATGATCTCCGCGAAGAAAAAACTGGTGTAAAATGAAGCGTCTTTTAGGGTGTTCTTTGCCATTTCCGTGTCTAAATTGGCTGTCAAAGTTGACCGACTTTTCAGTTAATGTCCACATCATTTTCCCATCAAGATGAGAGGCATGATTTGTAATCCAGATTAAATGTAATTACTACTCGGTGCAAATTTCATGAGAGCCAACAAATATAATAAAACATCACTTACTGTACAATGTCTGCTCTCACTGGAATGCTGACTGTTAGGATGTTTATATATTCCCGTTCAGATGAAGAATGACTGATAATCTTCGCGAAGAAAAAAAAAACTTTTCAGTTAATGTCCACATAATTTTCCCATCAAGGTGAGAGGCATGGTTTGTAATCCAGATTAAACTTTCACAAGGTCCGAGGGGAGAAAGCAACTCACCAGCTGAGGTCAATACAGCAGCAGAAGGAACTTACCTCTCTCTGATCAATGCGCCTCTAATTGTTAGCGCTTATGACAACAATATCACTAATACTTGGCTAATATTCAGGTCACAAAATGTAAATGAATGTTGGTGCTTTTTGAATGTTCATTTATTGGGTTTTATTGTCGAAATAGACAGAATGATGTCATCGTTCCTATTGGCTCTATTGTTAAGGGACTTTTATCTCTGTTTATTTACAAGTTAGAATGCATTAAACAAGACAAATGTATTATTGTCTTGTAAGGATTGTGAACGACAGGCAAAGTTGTTAAAAAAAAGTGCAGTTCCCCTTCAACGAGGACAGTAGCTGGCTCTCAGGTTGGCGTGCTCATTTCGGAGATTAGCCTCCTTCTCAGACGCCCTCAGCGCAAACGCTAACTTCTCTCGCTCGCGCTGCCTTTTCTCCCGCATCCGTCTCCTACCCCCCCCGTCCCCGTGTCCGATGGTGGCGGTCAATGTCCCAGTTCGACCCTAGCGAGGCATGGCGGCGCCATGGCGACGCGTGTGTGCAAACACTGTGGTGAAAGGAAGGCAACGTGGTGGTGTTGTAAGCGCTGCAGTAACGAGCGAGCTGGTGTTGAGTCACATGCATTTGACGCCCCAAACCCCAGACGAGACCCCTCACTCTCCTCTATATCACAGGGGTCCTAAGTGCCAGATGACGTCCATGTCTAATTTGCATAATTGGCCATGACATGTAGTTTTTATGGCCGCTGTGTGAGAGACATAAAATAAACCAAAATCATGAAAAAGTAAAACAAATATGGCTACATGACGTACAAGACGTTATCACCACTAAGTACTTGTTGCCGGTAGCTTAGTCTGCATTTATTAAGCACTGATACCATGTACTGTAGACTAGGGATGTTCCGATCTATGCTACCGATTCCGATCATCCATGATCATACTGATTCCATGTATTACCGTATTAAGTGTGCTATTGACAGTTTAACAAGATCAGCTCAATAATATATACAGTCAAGAAAATAAGTATTTGAACACCCTGCTATTTTGCAAGTTCTCCCACTTAGAAATCATGGAGGGGTCTGAAATGTTCACGGGAGGTGCATGTCTACTGTATGAGAGATAACCTAAAAAGAAAAATCCAGAAATCACAATCTATGATTTTTTAACAATTTATTCGTGTGATACAGCTGAAAATAAGTATTTGAACACCTGTCTATCAGCTAGAATTCTGACCCTCAAAGACCTGTTAGTCCGCCTTTAAAAGTCCTCCTCCACTCCACTGTATTATCCTGAATCAGATGCACCTGTGTGAGGTCGTTAGCTGCATAAAGACACCTGTCCACCCCATACAATCAGTAAGACCCAAACATTCAGCATGGCTAAGAGCAAAGAGCTGTCCAAAGACACCAGAGACAAAATTGTACAACTCCACAAGGATGGAAAGGGCTACGGAGAAATTGCCAAGCAGCTTGGTGAAAAAAGGTCCACTGTTGGAGCAATCATTAGAAAATGGAAGAAGCTAAACATGACGACCAATCTCAATCGGAGTGGAGCCCCATGCAAGATATCACCTCGTGGGGTCTCAATGATGCTAATAAAGGTGAGGAATCAGCCCAGGACTACACGGCAGGACTTGTTCAATGACCTGAAAAGAGCTGGGACCACTGTTTCCATGGTCACTGTTGGTAATACACTAAGACGTCATGCTTTGAAATCATGCATGGCACGGAAGGTTCCCCTGCTTGAACCAGCACATGTTAAGGCCTGTCTTAAGTTTGCCAATGACCATTTGGATGATCCAGAGGAGTCATGGGAGAAAGTTTTGTGGACAGATGAGACAAAAATTGACCTTTTTGTTCATAATTCCACTGTGCGTGATTGGAGGAAGAAGAATGATGCATACCATCCCAAGAGCACCATCCCTACTGTGAAGCATGGGGGTGGTAGCATCATGCTTTGGGGGTGTTTTTCTGCTCATGGGACAGGACGACTGTACTGTATTAAGGAGAGGATGACTGCAGCCATGTATTGTGAGATTTTGGCCAAAAACCTCCTTCCCTCAGTCAGATCATTGAAGATGAGTCATGGCTGGATCTTCCAACATGACAATGACCCAAAGCACACAGCCAGGAAAACCAAGAAGTGGCTTTGTAAGAACCATATCAAGGTTCTGGAGTGGCCTAGCCAGTCTCCAGACCTAAATCCAATTGAAAATCTTTGGAGGGAGCTG
Source organism: Nerophis lumbriciformis (assembly GCF_033978685.3). Taxonomy (NCBI): domain Eukaryota; kingdom Metazoa; phylum Chordata; class Actinopteri; order Syngnathiformes; family Syngnathidae; genus Nerophis; species Nerophis lumbriciformis. The sequence goes on from NC_084552.2 coordinate 53,210,303, forward strand.
AAAGTCTGTGTTACTCAGCGACAGCCCAGAAACCTGACTGATCTAGAGAAGATCTGTGTGGAGGAGTGGGCCAAAATCCCTCCTGCAGTCTGTGCAAACCTGCTGAAGAACTACAGGAAACGTTTGACCTCTGTAATTGCAAACAAAGGCTACTCTACCAAATATTAATGTTGGTGTTCAAATACTTATTTTCACCTGTATCACACAAATAAATTGTTAAAAAATCATAGATTGAGATTTCTGGATTTTTCTTTTTAGATTATCTCTCATACAGTGGACATGCACCTACCATGAAAATTTCAGACCCCTCCATGATTTCTAAGTGGGAGAACTTGCAAAATAGCAGGGTGTTCAAATACTTATTTTCTTGACTGTATGTATATATATATATTTTATATATATATATTTTTTTACATATACAGTAGTATACATTGAAATGTTGGCAATGCAGATGCTCACAAAACACCACAAACAACAAGGGGAAGGAGACAACAAGAAGACAACATTTCAATAAGATTAAACTTAACAGTCAGTAGTGGAAAAAAAGGGAGACACAGGCGTTCGGGTGGCATCCTGACCAGATGCCCGAACCACCTCATCTGGCTCCTCTCGATGTGGAGCAGCGGCTTTACTTTGAGCTCCTCCCGGATGACATAGCTTATCACCCTATCTCTAAGGGATACTCAGTGGCCTAGTGGTTAGAGTGTCTGCCCTGAGATCGGTAGGTTGTGAGTTCAAACCCCGGCCGAGTCATATCAAAGACTATAAAAATGGGACCCATTACCTCCCTGCTTGGCACTCAGCATCAAGGGTTGGAATTAGGGGTTAATTCACCAAAAATGATTCCCGGGCGCGGCACCGCTGCTGCCCACTGCTTCCCTCACCTCCCAGGAGGTGATCAAGGGGATGGGTCAAATGCAGAGGACACATTTCACCACAGCTAGTGTGTGTGTGTGACAATCATTGGTACTTTTACTTAACCCAAAGCTCATGACCATAGGTGAGGATGGGAACATAGATCGACCGGTAAATTGAGAGCTTTGAATTCCGGCTCAGCTCCTTCTTCACCACAACGGATCGATACAGCATCCACATTACTGAATACAGTTATCCGCCTGTCGATCTCACAATCCACTCTTCCCTCACTCGTGACGGTACTTGAACTCCTCCACTTGGGGCAATGGAAATATAATTTAACATTTTGGCAAGTGGCAAAAAAGTTGCAGTGTACTTAATAATGACACTTTATATAAATACTTAAGATATTAAGGAATGCATTTTATTCTCCGGAATGGAGGTGATTATTATTATTAATTTAGAGAAACTTCTCCACACTGTGTATTGCTGGGTTGCAGTTAGTCCTAGTAGGCTCATGTTTATTTACCTGCATCAGTGCAGATTTGGGCAGATTTTGAATGGTTTAGAGGCAAATATATTAGCAATCATGAAAACATACTTACAATGGGACGGAGTGGATTTATGCACTCTTAAGAAAAATTATTTTTGAAAGACTTAAAACAAGGGTGTCCAAACTTTGACTGGGATGGCTTAAAAATGTTTTGCCGGGCTCCGAAAGCGGACTGCATCCAAAGTAGCTTTTATATATATATATATGTATATATATATATATATATATATATATATATATATATATATGTATATATATATATATGTATATATATACCTGGGCTTTCGTATTGACTGTGATTTTAAATTGGACCGTCAGATTGGCACAGTGGTGAAAGCCAGCTTTTTTTATTTACGTCAGCTGGCCAAGGTTAAAAACCTTCTTTCTAGGCAACAGTTAGAGACAGTAATCCATGCCTTTACTACATCTCGGCTGGATTACTGTAACTCTTTATATTTTGGAATTAGTCAGTCCTCCCTCTCACGTCTGCAGCTGGTCCAAAATGCAGCTGCCCGACTTTTAACTAACACAAGAAAAAGAGAGCACATTACTCCTGTTTTAGCCTCCCTCCACTGGCTGCCTGTGTCTTTTAGAGTCCATTTTAAGATTATCTTACTCGTTTTTAAATCCTTACGTGGTCTTGCCCCACCTTACCTCTCTGAGCTGCTCCATCTGTATGCCCCCACCCGGTCCCTCAGGTCAGCTGATCAGCTGATCCTGGAGGTACCCAAAACAAAGCGCAAACTCAGAGGGGACAGAGCTTTCTCTGTTGCGGGTCCCAAACTCTGGAACGATCTCCCTCTCCATGTGAGACAGGCCCCTTCTTTGGCTATTTTCAAGACCCTTCTTAAAACCCATTTTGATTCACTGGCTTTTAACCCAGCATGAGACTTTGAACTGTTTTTAGCTTTTAACTTTTTGAACTGTTTTTAACTTTTAAACTGTTTTTATCTAACAAACTGTTCTTAGGGTAATTTATATTTGCTTTTTAATTGTGTATTTTTATTTCTGTTTTAAATGTTATTTTTTAGTCTGTCCTTTGCCTCTATTTCTTTGTGGTGTACAGCCCTTTGTTTTTCAACTGTGCTTGTTTTTAAAGGGCTTTATAAATAAAGTTGGTATGGTATGGTATGGTATAATTAATAAACATTATAATTGGTTATTAAGAGTATGTGAAAGTTCAACCCCTACCTTGTTTTGTTCCGTGACGACCTCCTTAAGGTTCTTTAATCAATCCGAAATTTTAAGCAGCTAAAATGCGCCAAACATGGATAAGTGTGGAGAGAGTGTTTTGCATTTTTTTCCCATCTTCCCTTGTAATGGATTTAAATGGGGGTCATTTTGATTTTGTTCATGTTGATTAGACGTTTTTTTTGTACAAACCCCGTTTCCATATGAGTTGGGGAATTGTGTCAGATGTAAATATAAACGGAATACAATGATTTGCAAATCATTTTCAACCCAGATTCAGTTGAATATGCTACAAATGTAAAATTCTATAAGATGCATTCAAAGAACTCAGAAATATTTCCCCACTTGGCAACTCTATCCTTTAGCCACGCACCTTTGGGTTATATACTTCCGGTGTTGTGACCTCTGTTTACAATCTGTCACGTCAAAAAGATACCTTGCTTGCTCGCTGGCTACTAATAGGGTTGCCAACCGTCCCTTGAAAACCGGAATTGTCCCATATTTAGTAAGATTAGTACGCGTCCCTTATCGATCTGTAAAGGGGCGTACTCTGTGCCGTATTACCGTGTAAATCAAAACAGTCTTTGAAATGTCAATGGAATTCATTCATGACAAGGCGTTTTCATATTGCATTTTACGGTAAAGCGGCAGCCTCGCACACGACCATGACAACACAGAATTCGCCTCATCTCATTGGTTGAGGCACTGGCATGTGCGACGAAAACACTGGAAGAAAACGGACAAGAACACAAAAGCATGGCTGACAAATGAAAGAGCCGATAGGCTCACAAAAACAGCAACCAAGAAAGGGGTGACAAACGTACGGCCCATATTTAGTAAGGTTTTATCCGGCCCAAGGGGTGAGTTTGCTGAGTATAAAAATGAGCCGAAATGTTTGAATGAAAGAAACCGCTGTTCTAAATGTGTCCACTAGATGTCGCAATAGCAATTCTTTGTATCTTCGTAGATTATGCTACATATGTAAAAAAACAAACACATGATGTTAGTGCACCAGTCGAGGAAAATGAGCAAACTACATAAATAACATGCTGTAATTTGATTTTGATATTACTTTTTTATCTTGATAGATTGAAAATGAACACCAATGAGTTGACTGATGAACATTATCACATCATTTATTCAGAAAGTATAAATAACGACAGACAAAGATAGAATACTATTAACCGCAACATGTAAGTGTAAAAAAAACAACCAACAACAATATGATTTGTACATTTTCAAAATGTGCTTGTTCTATTTTTAAACAAAGAACTGTGATTTTACCAGTCCGGCCCACTTGGGAGTAGATTTTTCTCCATGTGGCCCCCCATCTAAAATGAGCTTGACACCCCTGAACTAGATGATTAGCTAACCAGCGAGCTTGTTTCTGTGCTCCTAGTCATGTCCTGCAACTCAGTGCGGCGTTTAGTTCAAGTTAAAGTACCAATGATTGTCACACACACACTAGGTGTGGCGAAATTATTCTCTGCATTTGACCCATCACCCTTGATCACCCCCTGGGAGCAATGAGCAGCAGCGGTGGCTACGCCCGGGAATAATTTTTGGTGATTTAACCCCCAATTCTAACGCTTGATGCTGAGTGCCAAGCAGGGAGGTAATGGGTCCTATTTTTATAGTCTTTGGTATGACTCAGCCGGGGTTTGAACTCACAACCTACCGATCTCAGGGCGGACACTAGTTTAGGCAAGAGGAACGGGTACTGCCGACTGAGGCGAGCGCTCGACAATTTTTCTTCGATCATATTTTTTTTTATATTTCATTTTAAAAAAACACGGAAGTGATATTTTGATGCGAAAATGTATGTTTAAAAACACTGATTTCTGCGGACATTTTTACATGCCCAAATATAATATCAGCCGACAATGGCGCTCATATACTTTCAAGAAAAGGTATCCGATACTGATCAGCGGCCATATCCCTACTGTCTACACCAGGGGTCACCAACGCGGTGCCCGCGGGCACCAGGTCGCCCGTAAGGACCAGATGAGTAGCCCGCTGGCCTGTTCTAAAAATAACTCAAATAGCAGCACTTACCAGTGAGCTGCCTCTATTTTTTAAATTGTATTTATTTACCAGCAAGACATTTTTAATTCTAAGAGAGACAAAACTCAAATAGGATTTGAAAATCCAAGAAAATATTTTAAAGACTTGGTCTTCACTAACTGACAAAGAAACAGATAACAGATTTGGTGTCCAGTTCAAAGTGTGACATGATTTATTTAAAAATATGAGAGTTGACTTTTGTATTTTACATGAGTTATTATTTGTACCAAACATGGTGCAAAGTAATTCATGATTTGTTAAAAAATGTGGCTAGCTAGTTATAATGGGATATTGTGATTTCACAAGACTGTCTTAGAAGTGATCATTTGAAAATGTTCAATTAGAGAAAATGTAAAAATAAAGTGTTGCATATTGATATTTATCTGTTTCTATATATATTTATTGTGAGAAATCATTAAGATGATCAGTGTTTCCACAAAGATAAATATCATTAATTATTAATAATAACATAGAGTTAAAGGTAAATTGAGCAAATTGGCTATTTCTGGCAATTTATTTAAATGTGTATCAAACTGGTAGCCCTTCGCATTAATCAGTACCCTAGAAGTAGCTCTTGGTTTCAAAAAGGTTGGTGGTCTACACGGTAATGTGTTTATGAGAGAGATTGAAAAGGCAGAACCACATCTAGTCCTATGGGCCTCTGACTTCAGCATCTTTCCATGTGTGGCAATCCTCCTCCTGCAGGGAATAACATATTCCCGACGAGCACGATGACATTTGTAGTCCGTGGCAAGCAGCGAGCGGAACACTCTGACCTTTTGCTTGGTGTGGACGCTAGGAAAATAACTATTGACACTTGGACAATAGATACACTTAATGTGGGATCTAGAACGTGCCAGTTATGGACTGCTTTTGGGGACCATTTAGGGCGCCAATGAGGGACCGTACCACTGTGCGGCTGGCATAGGGGTGCGTGACGAGGACAAGGACAGAATGTGGATCTAATATGGCCCGGCGGTCTGCTCTTATTACTGTATATCCCCCCCGCCCCCCTCTTCCTGCCAGTGAAGACCCTCAGGGCTGTCAGCTGCTCCGCATCACATGACCCTCCTCCACGATGACTGTCATGCTCGAGAAGAAAAAGTGTTACTGCGTCTTCTGTGGATCAGTACTTCGGTAAAGGTTACCCATCACATGTTGGCCCCCAGTTGATGTTTGCTTGTGTGCTTATGAAAGAAAGCAGTGTTGCTCGCCAACAAGGCCCCACAGGAGCATGAATATGCACAATTTATTATAGATCTTATTCATTCACAAGTCGAGATTGTGCATACTTGCCAACCCTCCCGGATTTTCCGGGAGACTCCCGAAATTCAGCGCCTCTCCCGTAAACCTCCCGGGACAAATTTTCTCCCGAAAATCTCCCGAAATTCAGGCGGACCTGAGTGAGCCTGTTTTCACGTCCGCTTTCCCACAATACAAACAGCATGCCTGCCCAATCACGTTATAACTGTAGAATGATGGAGGGCGAGTTCTTGGTTTCTTATGTGGGTTTATTGTTAGGCAGTTTCATTAACGTCCTCCCAGCGCGATAACACACAACAACAGCAGTCACGTTTTCGTCTACCGCAAAGCAGTTCGTCTGCCGTAAACAGCAATGTTGTGACACTCTTAAACAGGACAATACTGCCATCTACTGTACATGCATATGTGACAATAACATCTAGGGCTTTTAGAGAGTGCAGTGCACAACTGCGCACACAACAAGGAGACGAATCAGAATGCATCATCAGAGAGGGTGTTCAGCATGGTTAGACAAATAGTGACAGAGAATAGAACAAGGATGGACAATTCAACCCTTAACTCAACAATGAGTAGATGAGTGTTATGTGTGTGTGTATATGTGTAAATAAATGAACACTGAAATTCAAGTATTTCTCTTATTTATATATATATATATATATATATATATATATATATATATATATATATATATATATATATATATATATATATATATGGGCTTCACGGTGGCAGAGGGGTTAGTGCATCTGCCTCACAATACGAAGGTCCTGAGTAGTCTTGGGTTCAATCCCGGGCTCGGGATCTTTCTGTGTGGAGTTTGCATGTCCTCCCCGTGACTGCGTGGGTTCCCTCCGGGTACTCCGGCTTCCTCCCACTTCCAAAGACATGCACCTGGGGATAAGTTGATTGGCAACACTAAATTGGCCCTAGTGTGTTGATGTGAGTGTGAATGTTGTCTGTCTATCTGTGTTGGCCCTGCGATGAGGTGGCGACTTGTCCAGGGTGTACCCCGCCTTCCGCCCCGATTGTAGCTGAGATAGGCTCCAGCGCCCCCCGCTACCCCAAAGGGAATAAGCGGTAGAAAATGGATGGATATATATATATATATATATATATATATATATACATAGCTAGAATTCACTGAAAGTCAAGTATTTCTTATATATATATATGAAATACTTGACTTGGTGAATTCTAGCTGTAAATATACTCCTCCCCTCTTAACCCCCCCCCCACCTCCCGAAATCGGAGGTCTCAAGGTTGGCAAGTATGAGATTGTGTAATATTTAACACCAGCATGATTTTTCTCTTGTGTTTATGACTTTTTTTTCAACGCTAACATGATCAAAATTACATTTTTAACATAAAATATAGTAAAACATAAACTACTTTTTTGTTATTACCGTATTTTTCGGACTATAAGTCGCAGTTTTTTTCATAGTTTGGCCGGGGGTGCGACTTATACTCAGGAGCGACTTATGTGTGAAATTATTAACACATTACCGTAAAATATCAAATACTATTATTTATCTCATTCACGTAAGAGACTAGACGTATAAGATTTCATGGGATTTAGCGATTAGGAGTGACAGATTGTTTGGTAAACGTATAGCATGTTCTATATGTTACAGTTATTTGAATGACTCTTACCATAACATGTTACATTAACATACCAGGCACGTTCTCAGTTGGTTATTTATGCCTCATATAACGTACACTTATTCAGCCTGTTGTTCACTATTCTTTATTTATTTTAAATTGCCTTTCAAATGTCTATTCTTGGTGTTGGGTTTTATCAAATACATTTCCCCCAAAATGCGACTTATACTCCAGTGCGACTTATATATGTTTTTTTCCTTCTTTACTATGCATTTTCGGCCGGTGCGACTTACACTCCGGAGCGACTTATACTCCGAAAAATACGGTAATTCGTTTCAAAAGGTCTGACAGTATTTCCCCTAAGAAGTCATGTAAATCCAATTAATCTGTCTCAGACACACAAAAATATGAACACAAAACACATTTTATGGAAAATAATTTCACTTTTATATCAGTACATCATGAAATGTATAAAACACTCTTATTGGCAAAGATGACTATTTCCAGGGCTTGAATGTAACCATGGCAACCGCGGCAAAAGCCGCGACGGCCCTCATCATTTGCCGTAAGCCCTAAAAAATGTACCATCATTTGCGGCAAGAACATGCCGTGACCGCCCTTGACTTTTTACTTGTTAATGGACGAGGGATGTAACAGTAAACGGTATGATGATAATTCACGATAAAATTCCAGACGGTTAGTAATACCGTCTAATTTTTTAATTACCAAAGAAACATCATTTATTTAAGCATTTTAGGCAACACAAAGTCAGGCGCATGCGCACTAGCGTCATTTGGCTTGATAATAATGGCAGACTAAGGACACAGACTTTGCTCCGGAGATTTCCCTTCAAAGTAAACGGAGCCAAGCGCTTGATTTAACACCGTTTTTCCTCGCTTGCGCCGCACTGCTGTGTTTAGATGGAGACAGGTGTGGACAATATTGGAGACAGACGCACTTGTCCCCACACTAAAAGTATACAGCGAAAGAGAAAACTATTTGATGTTTTGCAGCAGGTGTCGTAAATGTTGTCACAACTTGTTTACTTTCCTTTGTTGACTGGGATGTTGACTCCTCATTTATTTAACTGCAAACTGTATCAGCGTTCAAATAACATCAATACTAGCTCAAATGTTTTGTCATTTCATCGAACTGAACGCAAGCTGTGAAGATTGTGTATTCGATGTGAGAGGTGTGACCCCTCTTTATTTTTGTTGGCCAAACTGTTGTACTGAACCAAGTGAAGTAATCATTTAAACAAAAAAAGAAAATCAATAATAAGACATCGATATTATATCGTTAGAAAAAGTATTGCAATATGTTGCTATATTAATTTTTTCCCCTACCGATAACAGTTGTAGTATCAAAATACAATGAACAAAAATAACGCTCAATTGAGGCGAGATTACCTGTACTGTGCTGTAAGTGGGTTAGGGTGAGCAAATCAAGCGCTCCTGTGCTTCTACCTTGTAGGGGGTTGTAAACCTACACTGAGCTCATTGTAAACAACCATGGGGTCTATCGTGAGAGATTTTTGGGGGGTTAAAGGCCTACTGAAATGCGATTTTCTTATTTAAACGGGGATAGCAGGTCCATTCTATGTCATACTTGATCATTTCGCGATATTGCCATATTTTTGCTGAAAGGATTTAGTAGAGAACATCGACGATAAAGTTCGCACCTTTTGGTCGCTGATAAAAAAGCCTTGACTGTACCGGAAGTAGCAGACGATATGCGCGTGACGTCACAGGTTGTGGAGCTCCTCACATCTGCACATTGTTTACAATCATGGCCACCAGCAGCGAGAGCGATTCGGACGATTTCCTCTTTAATTTGAGCGAGGATGAAAGATTTGTGGATGAGGAAAGTGAGAGTGAAGGACTAGAGGGCAGTGGGAGCGATTCAGATAGGGAAGATGCTGTGAGAGGTGGGTGGGACCTGATATTCAGCTGGGAATGACTAAAACAGTAAATAAACACAAGACATATATATACTCTATTAGCCACAACACAACCAGGCTTATATTTAATATGCCACAAATTAATCCCGCATAACAAACACCTCCCTCCTCCCCTCCATATAACCCGCCAATACAACTCAAACACCTGCACAACACACTCAATCCCACAGCCCAAAGTACCGTTCACCTCCCCAAAGTTCATACAGCACATATATTTCCCCAAAGTCCCCAAAGTTACGTACGTGACATGCACATAGCGGCACACACGTACGGGCAAGCGATCAAATGTTTGGAAGCCGCAGCTGCATGCGTACTCACAGTACTGAGTCTGCGTATCCAACTCAAAGTCCTCCTGGTAAGAGTCTCTGTTGTCCCAGTTCTCCACAGGCCAATGGTAAAGCTTGACTGTCATCTTCCGGGAATGTAAACAATGAAACACCGACTGTGTTATCCGGCACAACAATCAGGGGTTGCATTCTACGGCGGGGGTGCGTTATCCGGCACAACACCTGCCACAAAACACCGCTTCCCACCTACAGCTTTCTTCTTTGCTGTCTCCATTGTTCATTGAACAAATTGCAAAAGATTCACCAACACAGATGTCCAGAATACTGTGGAATTTTGCGATGAAAACTGACGACTTAATAGCTGGCCACCATGCTGTCCCAAAATGTCCTCTACAATCCGTGACGTCACGCGCTGACGTCATCATGCCGAGACGTTTTCAGCAGGATATTTCGCGCGAAATTTAAAATTGCACTTTAGTAAGCTAACCCGGCCGTATTGGCATGTGTTGCAATGTTCAGATTTCATCATTGATATATAAACTATCAGACTGCGTGGTCGGTAGTAGTGGGTTTCAGTAGGCCTTTAAATGTGAGGGGAAGCTACGTGCATTGGACAAAGTTGTGAGGTTGTGCATTATTCGCGGGTTTTGTTGGAATTTGTGTGAATTGGCACGATCGTGAAATTGCAAATTCATGTAGGGACTGAAAGAATATTTCTAATTTAGTTTGAAAAAACATAGTCAAAAGAATGAATTTCTCTGACCTCATTTCACATATTTAATGTAGTCTGGATTAGAATAGATTGGATTTTTTTGCTGACTTGCCTTTGTTTAGTTTTTTTGCTGCCTGGATGATCAACCACTAAACGACTCCAACAATCGTGCGAAATGTGACACAAATGGCGAGGATGTTTCTGGATGGCGACAGAGACGTGACTCCAAAGTGTGATCTTCATCCTCTGAATGCTCCACTTGAAGGCCAGGAATAGAAGATGATGTCATCGTGTCATGAGGACTCTCTCTCCTCGCTCGGCGTGTCCGCCGTTGTAGAACCTTCTTTCTTTAGATGTCTTCCTCCCGCCATGAGGCAAACCGTCCTCCCTAATCACACGAGGCTAACGCGACATAGCGGCGTGAATAGCGTCCGGGCCGCGCCGCAGGGGAGTGTCGACATACAGTAATTAACCCTTTCTTGCATTTGCAGGTGGTTAATTAGCGTTAATCGCAGCCTGACGTCGTGCTAAGGACGGGTATCGTTTCCTGTGCGGCGTCAGCGCCAAGATGTGGGTATAATTAGCGGAGCTGCTCCAATGCTCAACAGCAGATGGAAAACGGCCTTGTTTAAGGTTTTACTGCTGATTAACAAACTGATAAACGTGTTAAAGAAGATCAGATAGAGCGGGAACGTTACCGTGGCAACTTGGTGAGGCATAGTTAGCTTAATGGTGTCCAAATTGTAGCGTGAGGGCCATTTGTGGACCGCAGCTTGTGATTTATTGGCCCTAAACACGGTTTAATCAAAACATTACGAACATTATAAACAGGATTGTTATAAGACATCACATTAATGACTACAGTGGAACTTCAATTTATTTATTTGTATATTAAAGCAGAGTTCCCCATAAGAAACAATGTAAACATGAATAATTGGTTCTAGCCTCAACAAATGTCCCTATTTACTAAAACACTGCACACTTTGAAGACACTAAAATGTATGTGTGTGTGTGTATTGTAGCGTCCCGGAAGATTTAGTGCTGCAAGGGGTTCTGGGTATTTGTTCTGTTGTGTTTATGTTGTGTTACGGTGCAGATGTTCTCCCGAAATGTTTTTGTCATTCTTGTTTGGTGTGGGTTCACAGTGTGGCGCATATTTGTAACAGTGTTAAAGTTGTTTATACGCCACCCTCAGTGTGACCTGTATGGCTGTTGACCAAGTATGCCAGGGGTTCTGGGTATTTGTTCTGTTGTGTTACGGTGCGGATGTTCTCCCGAAATGTGTTTGTCATTCTTGTTTGGTGTGGGTTCACGGTGTGGCGCATATTTGTAACAGTGTTAAAGTTGTTTATACGCCACCCTCGGTGTGACCTGTATGGCTGTTGACCAAGTATGCCAGGGGTTCTGGGTATTTGTTCTGTTGTGTTACGGTGCGGATGTTCTCCCGAAATGTGTTTGTCATTCTTGTTTGGTGTGGGTTCACGGTGTGGCGCATATTTGTAACAGTGTTAAAGTTGTTTATACACCACCCTCAGTGTGACCTGTATGGCTGTTGACCAAGTATGCCAGGGGTTCTGGGTATTTGTTCTGTTGTGTTTATGTTGTGTTACGGTGCGGATGTTCTCCCGAAATGTGTTTGTCATTCTTGTTTGGTGTGGGTTCACGGTGTGGCGCATATTTGTAACAGTGTTAAAGTTGTTTATACGCCACCCTCAGTGTGACCTGTATGGCTGTTGACCAAGTATGCCAGGGGTTCTGGGTATTTGTTCTGTTGTGTTACGGTGCGGATGTTCTCCCGAAATGTTTTTGTCATTCTTGTTTGGTGTGGGTTCACAGTGTGGCGCATATTTGTAACAGTGTTAAAGTTGTTTATACGCCACCCTCAGTGTGACCTGTATGGCTGTTGACCAAGTATGCCAGGGGTTCTGGGTATTTGTTCTGTTGTGTTACGGTGCGGATGTTCTCCCGAAATGTGTTTGTCATTCTTGTTTGGTGTGGGTTCACGGTGTGGCGCATATTTGTAACAGTGTTAAAGTTGTTTATACGCCACCCTCAGTGTGACCTGTATGGCTGTTGACCAAGTATGCGAAGGGGTTCTGGGTATTTGTTCTGTTGTGTTTATGTTGTGTTACGGTGCGGATGTTCTCCCGAAATGTGTTTGTCATTCTTGTTTGGTGTGGGTTCACGGTGTGGCGCATATTTGTAACAGTGTTAAAGTTGTTTATACGCCACCCTCAGTGTGACCTGTATGGCTGTTGACCAAGTATGCCAGGGGTTCTGGGTATTTGTTCTGTTGTGTTACGGTGCGGATGTTCTCCCGAAATGTTTTTGTCATTCTTGTTTGGTGTGGGTTCACAGTGTGGCGCATATTTGTAACAGTGTTAAAGTTGTTTATACGCCACCCTCAGTGTGACCTGTATGGCTGTTGACCAAGTATGCCAGGGGTTCTGGGTATTTGTTCTGTTGTGTTTATGTTGTGTTACGGTGCGGATGTTCTCCCGAAATGTGTTTGTCATTCTTGTTTGGTGTGGGTTCACGGTGTGGCGCATATTTGTAACAGTGTTAAAGTTGTTTATACGCCACCCTCAGTGTGACCTGTATGGCTGTTGACCAAGTATGCAAGGGGTTCTGGGTATTTGTTCTGTTGTGTTACGGTGCGGATGTTCTCCCAAAATGTGTTTGTCATTCTTGTTTGGTGTGGGTTCACGGTGTGGCGCATATTTGTAACAGTGTTAAAGTTGTTTATACGCCACCCTCAGTGTGACCTGTATGGCTGTTGACCAAGTATGCCAGGGGTTCTGGGTATTTGTTCTGTTGTGTTTATGTTGTGTTATGGTGCGGATGTTCTCCCGAAATGTGTTTGTCAATCTTGTTTGGTGTGGGTTCACGGTGTGGCGCATATTTGTAACAGTGTTAAAGTTGTTTATACGCCACCCTCAGTGTGACCTGTATGGCTGTTGACCAAGTATGCCAGGGGTTCTGGGTATTTGTTCTGTTGTGCTACGGTGCGGATGTTCTCCCGAAATGTGTTTGTCATTCTTGTTTGGTGTGGGTTCACGGTGTGGCGCATATTTGTAACAGTGTTAAAGTTGTTTATACGCCACCCTCAGTGTGACCTGTATGGCTGTTGACCAAGTATGCGAAGGGGTTCTGGGTATTTGTTCTGTTGTGTTTATGTTGTGTTACGGTGCGGATGTTCTCCCGAAATGTTTTTGTCATTCTTGTTTGGTGTGGGTTCACGGTGTGGCGCATATTTGTAACAGTGTTAAAGTTGTTTATACGCCACCCTCAGTGTGACCTGTATGGCTGTTGACCAAGTATGCCAGGGGTTCTGGGTATTTGTTCTGTTGTGTTACGGTGCGGATGTTCTCCCAAAATGTGTTTGTCATTCTTGTTTGGTGTGGGTTCACGGTGTGGCGCATATTTGTAACAGTGTTAAAGTTGTTTATACGTCACCCTCAGTGTGACCTGTATGGCTGTTGACCAAGTATGCGAAGGGGTTCTGGGTATTTGTTCTGTTGTGTTTATGTTGTGTTACGGTGCGGATGTTCTCCCGAAATGTGTTTGTCATTCTTGTTTGGTGTGGGTTCACGGTGTGGCGCATATTTGTAACAGTGTTAATGCCTGTATGTAGGCATTAGCCAGGCCTCCCTCGCCCGCCTGCAACTCGTGCAGAACTCTGCTGCTCGTCTGCTAACACAGACCCGCAGACGTGAGCACATCACCCCTATTTTAGCGTCCCTTCACTGGCTCCCTGTGCGTTATCGAATCAATTTTAAACTCCTTTTATTTGTTTTTAAATGTCTAAACAACCTCGCGCCAACCTATCTCTCCGACCTCCTTCAGTCTTACTGCCCCACCCGATCCTTAAGATCAGCCGATCAGCTGCTGTTGACGGTCCCTGACACAAGGCTGAAGCTCAGAGGTGACAGAGCTTTCGCCGTTGCTGCTCCCAAGCTCTGGAACGACCTACCCCTGAGTGTTAGACACGCCTCCTCTCTTCCTGTTTTCAAATCTCTCTTAAAAACATATTTATTCCATGGCTTTTAACACTGAGTGATATCCATCCTGCAATGGCGCCCCATAATACACCTGCTGTGAACCTGTTTTTATGTTTTTATTTATTCTATTTTTATTTTTATTTTTTTTTTTTATTGTGTTCTGTTTGTGTTGTGTTGTTTTTGCTCGGTACTCATATTATCTTTTAACCTGCCCATTGTACAGCACTTTGGCTACCCCTGTGGTAAATTTTAAATGTGCTTTATAAATAAAGTTGATTGATTGAGTGTTAAAATTGTTCATACGCCACCCTCAGTGTGACCTGTATGGCTGTTGTATGTGTGAAAAGCCGTAGATTTTATGTGATTGGGCCGGCACGCAAAGGCAGTGCCTTTAAGGTTTATTGGCGCTCTGTACTTCTCCCTACGTCCGTGTACACAGCGGCGATTTTTAAAAGTCATACATTTTACTTTTTGAAGCCGATACAGATAATTTTGAAACTGATAATTCCCGATATTACATTTTAAAGCATTTATCGGCCGATAATATCGGACTGCCGATATTATCGGCCGATAATATCGGACTGCCGATATTATCGGACATCTCTAAGAACAACTGTTTCTTTCCTTCAAAAATTTCATGTTAATTTTTATACTTAGCGAACTCATCCCGAGGGCCGGATAAAACCTGATCCGGCCCTCGGGCCGCACGTTTGGCACCCCTGTCGTAGAGGCTTATTTAGAAAAATGACAGGGGTTTGTCCTTTACCAAATTAATATTCCCGTTAAAGATAAAGCGTGAATTTAACGTGACGGCCTTGAAGTGGACGCTTGGCGAGGCACAGTTAGCGCAATGGCGTCTAAAGTGTGCCACAGGGGCCGTTTGTGTGTCACAGAATTTTTTTTTTTTTTTTTTTTATTTTTTTTTTGTTGTTTTTTTTAATGTCCTGTCCAGCTTCTCAGGCAAATCATATAGTTGATGTAGATGCCCATGTCGGCTGTTCAGATTTACTTTACAAAAGAGAAGTGTAGGATACTTCTCTTGTTGCCTTATTTGTATTTGACTTTATTAAATGTATTTATATTATCATTTAGTGCAGCCGGACCGGAGCAGGAGGGGATAGAAAGAGAAAAAAAAAGAAGACAGAGGGGGAAATTGTGGGGACAAGAGGGGGATTAGACAGAGAGACAAAAACAACAACAGCAAACAACAACAACAACAACAATAGAGCAACATCAGCAAATATGACATGTACAAATATGATGGTAAAAGTAATAGCAAATAAGCAGTTAGCGAAAAATAATACAGAAATGACAATGAGCATTATTACACTACAAATGGATCAATACAAATACCAATAGAAATAGCGCTATTGATAATGAACAATACCAATAATTTACCTTTATTATCAACAATACAGTTGTTTAAATGCAACAATACATATACGTAATGATAACTTGAGATACGAAAGAATGCAGAAAAATGGAGGGGGAGAAAGAGAAGCAACCTACATTAACCTTGTAGATTGTTATAGTCACAATAGGTTAAGCTTTGTCAGTGTGCCATGTGTTACACCCAGTTTACCCTAGGGCAACAACGTTAATATATGTTTGATGAAACGTGAACAATGAATGTATATGTACAGAATGTGTATATGTGTTTGTACAGTGAATGTATATGTACAGTATGTGTATGTGTATGTTTGTATATTGAATGTGCGTGTGGATGTACGAACATTAGGTAGGTAAATATGTACTGTGTGTATGTATGTGGGAGCGTAGGTACCTATGTACGTATGTGAGCATATGTGAATTTGCATGTACAATACATTCGAACAGAATATTTTTAAACTTGCATAAGAGCTTTCTAAGACTCAGGACTATCTTTTTTTTTTTTTGTCAGAAGCAGTTAGCTAGTGTTAGCATTTAGCATCCTTTACCCGGTGTTGTTTAGTAGTCCACGCCGCCTGTTTCAAAGGCCGCTTAGCAAAATGTTTCCATTCTATCGGCGACAAAGAGGCTGTTTGACGAGCGCCGTGTGGCCCCCCGGCATGTGAGCCTCACTCTGTTGTCGATGATTTTAGAGATCCTGCTCTGGGTTTGTCCCTGCTCCCCCTGGAGGATAGATTTAGTCAACACACTTCCTGTTGACTCAATGGATTCCTTTTTGCTATTAATCCCAAGCTAATGGATGTAAACGCCACCTTCCTGCCACTAATGGACGCCCCAGTCACTCATCTTTAGCCCACAAGGAGTCGTGTGTGTGTGTGTGTGTGTGTGTGTGTGTGTGTGTGTGTGTGTGTGTGTGTGTGTGTGTGTGTGT
The DNA here is from genome assembly GCF_033978685.3 of Nerophis lumbriciformis. Taxonomy (NCBI): domain Eukaryota; kingdom Metazoa; phylum Chordata; class Actinopteri; order Syngnathiformes; family Syngnathidae; genus Nerophis; species Nerophis lumbriciformis. The sequence goes on from NC_084552.2 coordinate 53,227,108, forward strand.
GTGTGTGTGTGTGTGTGTGTGTGTGTGTGTGTGTGTGTGTGTGTGTGTGTGTGTGTGTGTGTGTGTGGTCTGCAAAGATACAAATCTCTGCCATCATGGAAGCTTCTAGTATTTTACCTTCTATTTACTTACTATTTACCTTCCGTTTACCTTGTTTTACATTCTATTTATCTTGTTTACCTTCTCATACTTTTTACCTTTTTTACCACCTTACCTTTTCCAATATTTTTACCTTGTTTTACCTTCTATTCCTTTTTTTTTTTTCAATACTTGACCTTGTTTTACCTTCTATTTTTCTTCCACTACCTTCTATTACATTATTTTACCTTCTATTTACCTTGTCTTCAATTTACATTGTTTTACCTTCCATTTACCTTGTTTTCCCTTCAATGTATCTTGTTTTACTATGTTTTACCTTCAATGTATCTTGTTTTACATTATATTAACCTTGTTTTACCTTCCATTTACCTTGTTTTACCTTAAATGTATCTTGTTTCACCTTCCATTTACATTTGTTTACCTTCCATTTACTTTTCTTTATCTTGTTTTACCTTCCCTTTACTTTCTATTTACCTTTTTTACCTTTGAAGTCTTGTATCAAACTAAAATGAAGGTGGTGCAAAAGCTTTAAAATGAGTGTAAAAAAAAAAGTGTGTGACACTTTTAACAGTTTTTTTTAGGATTTTATTTAAACATGAACGAGGCGAATCGAGTTGTTGCGGTGTCAATGTTGTCCACTAGAGGGCGCCATTTACGCGTAAAGATCTGATAAACGTGAAACCTTTCCTTGTGTTGTAATGCTTTTCGTGTGTGTGTGTGTGTGTGTGTGTGTGTGTGTGTGTGTGTGTGTGTGTGTGTGTGTGTGTGTGTGTGTGTGTGTGTGACATTTTTAACCATTTTTTTTAGGATTTTATTTAAACATGAACGAGGCGAATCGAGTTGTTGCGGTGTCAATGTTGTCCACTAGAGGGCGCCATTTACGCGTAAAGATCTGGTAAACGTGAAACCTTTCCTTGTGTTGTAATGCTTTTTGTGCGTGTGTGTGTGTGTGTGTGTGTGTGTGTGTGTGTGTGTGTGTGTGGTCTGCAAAGATACAAATCTCTGCCATCATGGAAGCTTCTAGCAGGCCAAGAGCTGCATGAGTGACATCTCTGCAGAAGTAGGTCGCGGCCATAAGTGGCCGCCGGTGAGGCAGCAGTGCAGACCGTCTCACCAAGCTTTGATTAGCTATGCTGCTTGTAGTTTAGCACATGTTACGCCGCACGCTGGCGAGAATAATTAATGGTCAACTTTTGACCCCCGTTCATGTGCTCACCGTGTCCCCCAGGCCTAAAACCAGCTTTCATGGCAACAGATGCTAAATTAGCACCATTAGCATGGTTAGCATCAAATCAAATCAAATCAACTTTATTTATAGAGCACATTTAAAATTTACCACAGGGGTAGCCAAAGTGCTGTACAATGAGCAGGTTAAAAGATAAAACGAGTACCGAGCAAACACAACACAACACAAACAGAACACGATAAAAAATAAATAATTAAAATAGAATTAATAAAAACATAAAAACAGGATCACAGCAGGTGTATTATGGGGCGCCATTGCAGGATGGATATCACTCAGTGTTAAAAGCCATGGAATAAAAGTATGTTTTTAAGAGAGATTTAAAAACAGGAAGAGAGGAGGCTTGTCTAACACTCAGGGGTAGGTCGTTCCAGAGCTTGGGAGCAGCAACGGCGAAAGCTCTGTCACCTCTAAGCTTCAGCCTTGTGTCAGGGACCGTCAACAGCAGCTGATCGGCTGATCTTAAGGATCGGGTGGGGCAGTAAGGCTGAAGGAGGTCGGAGAGATAGGTTGGCGCGAGGTTGTTTAGACATTTAAAAACAAATAAAAGGAGTTTAAAATGTATTCGGTAACGCACAGGGAGCCAGTGAAGGGACGCTAAAATAGGGGTGATGTGCTCACGTCTGCGGGTCTGTGTTAGCAGACGAGCAGCAGAGTTCTGCACGAGCTGCAGGCGGGCGAGGGAGGCCTGGCTAATGCCAACATACAGGGCATTACAATAATCAAGACGAGTCGAGATAAAAGCGTGGATTAATTTCTCAAGATCATGTCTTGATAGAAGCGGTTTCACTTTCGCTATTTGGCGTAATTGATAAAAGCTTTTTTGAACGACGCTGCTGATTTGTTTTTCGAATTTAAAATCTGAGTCAAACTTTACCCCCAGGTTTGTGACAGAGTCGCTGAGATACGGGGTCAGAGTGCCGAGGTCAACGTTGGGGGAGGGAGAGCGACTTGGACCGAACAACATAACTTCTGTTTTATCTTCATTTAGGCTCAGGAAGTTAGCTGAAAGCCAGACTTTGATGTCGTGCAGGCAGTCAATAAGACGTTAAACCGTGTTATTTTGTGCCATGGGAAAGTAAATCTGGCAATCATCGGCATAAAAATGAAATGCAATACTGTACTTCCTAAAAATAGAACCAAGGGGGAGAAGGTAAAGCGCAAATAAAATTGGGGCAAGGATTGAGCCCTGGGGGACCCCATGTGGTAAAGGAGCTGTGGACGACATAAAACTGTCTACTTTTACACAAAAACTCCTGTCGGTTAGGTACGACCGGAACCAGTTGAGGGCGGCGCCCTTAATGCCCACACAGTTCTCAAGACGAGTGATTAAGGTGGCGTGGTCGACGGTGTCGAACGCAGCAGACAGATCTAAAAGCACCAGGACAACATATTTACCAGAATCAGTGGACAGGAGGATATCGTTAAAAACTTTTAGAAGCATGACTGTTCCAGAAACAAATATAGCATTTAAGTCAAGGCAGGTGTGTTTCCACCAGGGTTTATCCTTGGGGCCCCGAAGCAGAATTTATCCTGCGGAGACCCAAAGCAGGGTTTGTCCTGAGGACCGCCACCCGAGCGGAATTTGCCCTGTGGGGTCCCGGAACAGGGTTTTTATGTATTTATTTAGCCTTTATTTAACCAGGTAAAAAAAAATCCCATTGAGATCAAAGATCTCTTTTCCAAGGGAGACCTGGCCAAGAGGGCAGCAGCAAGGTTACATTAAAAACAGTAAACAAATACATAAAACATCACATTTACAACATTAAAACTTGCTCACATGACACATGTGCATACAGACAAGGTAGACTGCAGTCCTTTCACAGAAGCTTTAAACTCATGTAATGTAACAAGGGTTTGAAGTTTAATATTCGATTGTAGGTTATTCCAAGCCTTCGGTGCTGAAAACCTAAACGCTTTCTTGCCCAGTTCAGGGTTTGTCCTGGGGGCCCCAAGCAGGACTTCTCCCCTTGAGCAGGGTTTATCCTCAGGGCACCCCCAAGCAAAATTTGTTCTCTGAGGCCCCATGTAGGGTTCGTCCTGGGTGCCCCCTAAGGAGAATTTCCTGATTTTTACCTGGGCCCCCCTGCCCCCACGCAGGACTCATCCTACAGGGCCCCCCCCCCCCCCAAGCAGAGTTTGTCCTCAATGCCCGGTTAGCATAATTTTCCTATGGGGCCCCCAAGCAGGGTTTTTTTCTCTGACCCCAGAGGCGGAATTCATCCTTTGGGGCCCCACAGCAGGGTTTGTCTTGTGGGGCCCTCCAACCAGGGTTTTTCCTGGGTGCCCCCCCCGAGCAGAATTTGTCCTATGGGACCCTCGAGCAGGGTTTGTCCTGGGGACCCCAAGCAGGGTTTATCCTCAGGGCACTCCCAAGCAAAATTTGTTCTGTGAGGCCCCATGTAGGGTTCGTCCTGGGTGCCCCCTAAGCAGAATTTCCTGAGTTTTACCTGGGCCCCCCTACCCCCAAGCAGAACTCGTCCTACAGGGCACCCTGCCCCCAAGCAGAGTTTGTCCTCAATGCCCGGTTAGCAGAATTTTCCTATGGGGCCCCCAAGCAGGGTTTATTCTCTGGCCCCAGAGGCGGAATTCATCCTTTGGGGCCCCACAGCAGAGTTTGTCCTGTGGGGCCCTCCAACCAGGGTTTTTCATGGGTGTCCCCCGAGCGGAATTTGTCCTATGGGACACTCGAGCAGGTTTTGTCCTGGGGACCCCAAGCAGGGTTTATCCTCAGGGCACCCCCAAGCAAAATTTGTTCTGTGAGGCCCCATGTAGGGTTCGTCCTGGGTGCCCCTAAGCAGAATTTCCTGAGTTTTACCTGGGGCCCCCCTACCCCCAAGCAGAACTCGTCCTACAGGGCACCCCGCCCCCAAGCAGAGTTTGTCCTTAATGCCCAGTTAGCAGAATTTTCCTATGAGGCCCCCAAGCAGGGTTTATTCTCTGGCCCCAGAGGCGGAATTCATCCTTTGGGGCCCCACAGCAGGGTTTGTCTTGTGGGGCCCTCTAACCAGGGTTTTTCCTGGGTTCCCCCCCGAGCAGAATTTGTCCTATGGGACCCTCGAGCAGGTTTTGTCCTGGGGACCCCAAGCAGGGTTTATCCTCAGGGCCCACCTAAGCAAAATTTGTTCTGTGAAGCCCCCATGTAGGGTTCGTCCTGGTTCCCCCTAAGCAGAATTTCCAGATTTTTACCTGGGGCTCCCCTCCCCCCAAGCAGAACTCGTCCTACAGGGACCCCCCCCTCCCCCAAGCAGAGTTTGTCCTTAATGCTTGGTTAGCAGAATTTTCCTATGAGGCCCCCAAGCAGGGTTTATTCTCTGGCCCCAGAGGCGGCATTCATCCTTTGGGGCCCCACAGCAGGGTTTGTCCTGGGTTGCCCCACGAGCAGAATTTGGTGAGCAGAATTTGTCCTATGGGGCCCTCGAACAGGGTTTGTCTTGGGGACCCCAAGCAGGGTTTATCCTCAGGGCACCCCCAAGCAAATTTTGTTCTGTGAGGCCCCCATGTAGGGTTCGTCCTGGGTTCCCCCTAAGCAGAATTTCCTGATTTTTACCTGGGCGATTTTTACATCCCCCCCCCCACCCCAAGCAGAGTTTGTCCTTAATGCCCGGTTAGCAGAATTTTCCTATGGGGCCCCCCAAGCAGGGTTTATCTTGGGGCCCCTAGGCAGAATTCATCCTTTGGGTCCCCACAAGCCCTGTGGGACCTCAATGCAGGGTTTTTTTCCCCCTATAAGTGCCCCCTGAGCATAAGTTGTCCTACGAGGCCCCCTGAAGAGAATGCCATGTGGGGCCCCCAAGCAGGTTTTGTCCTGAGTGTCCAACTAGAACTCGTCCTGTGGGTCCTCCCTCAAGCAGGTGTTGTCCTGTGGGAACTTCAGCAAGATTTGTCCAGAGGGGGTCTTAAGAAGGATTATTTATGTGGCCCCCAAGCAGGGTTTGTCCATGCGGACCCTAGCTCGCTAAGAAGTTATTCACGTCAGTGTATGGGGCCCGCTGGCGGTGGGGTCCAAAGCAGGATAGAACCGCTTGAGGTGAAAGGTCACATGAGACTTCTTTTGTGCTTGTTTTAAATGTGTCTTCAAAGTTGTTGTCATCTGCAAACGTCCTAAATAGAGCATCTAAAAATAGTAACAAAGTTTTTATTTTAAACTTGAAATCATTTATTTTTGGACAGTATTTTGTCTCATGTCAGGTTCACAGTCAATGTGAGGATGAACATATATTTATTGCTATCAGCTATCAGCTTTCTGAACAATAGCAAGCACATTACAACGATTTTAATTCATTATTGATCAATATTAGGAATATGTGTGCATGGCTGCATCGCTTCCTCATTGTCTTGTTTGTTGCTGCCATCCTGTGGCTGGATGTGGTTACTACACCC
>NC_084552.2:53607832-53677832 GCF_033978685.3 Nerophis lumbriciformis
TATATATATATATATATATATATATATATATATAATATTATTTATTATTATTATTATTATATATATATATATATATATATATATATATATATATATATATATATATATATATATATATATATATATATATATATATATATATATATTATTATTTATTATTATTCTTGTCTATTGTGAGTGAACTGTGGTCCTGAATTTCCCCCAGGGTTTAATAAAGTACTTTCTATTCTATTCTATTTAAATAACCTAAGAATACAAGCCACAGCTGCTACAAAATAAAGTTACTGAAACATGAAAGCTATATATATATATTTTATATATATATATATTATATATATATAAAATATATTATATATATAAAATATATAATATATTATATATTATATATATAAAATATAAATATATTCTACATATCTATTAAGAGGATAGAACTATAATTTACGGGGGATATTGATTTTTGAAATAGGTAAAGTAAGAACAAATATAAAATACAAATGTATTTCAGTTTTATGAGTTAAACAAGCTCAAGTGATGAGTTGAAGACCTGTAGTTCTTTGTTAAGATTTAAGAAAACCTTGAAAGGTGAAATAATTGAAAGTTATAAAATATATGAATTAATATTGATGTTCCAGGCAATCTAATTTCCAGTGAATGTATAGGATAGGCAAATACGAGCTTTGGCTTCATTCAGCCTATTCCTTTTTCGGTCATTCTTTTACTTTTCTTTTTGTGTGTAAATGTGTATGATTGTTAAATATGTATAATCTGTACTGTTGAACTGGTCACGCAAAATGGTTGATGGTTGATTATTATGACCGAAATAAACTTATTTAATTCATTTAATTCATTCAATAATGATGGCTTTGAAACAAAACAAGCTTTTACCAAGAGCTACACTTCTTTAACATAACATCATGACGCCACCTCTGACATTTAAGTACTCAAAACACTTGTTTTCGGGTTTAATTTAGTCTATTTTATGTGCTTTGTTGTATGACCGCTTTCGAAATTACACTTTGTCGCCCTCCTGTGGTGACGTTTGGAACTTGTTTTTGATTGACTGATCGATCGAAACTTTTATTAGTAGATTGCACAGTACAGTACATATTCCGTACAATTGACCACTAAATGATAACACCCGAATACGTTTTTTTAGTTTAGTTTAGTTTAGTTTATTCACAATACCATATAACAAATACAATAGTAGTGAAATATCATCATTTAAAGATGTTGGTACGGGAAAGGGTCCCCCAAATAAGCTAGAAGAAGCTTTTGACAGGGGGTCCAGAGGATAGAATATACATGAAATGATGGAATATACATGGAATGATGGAACATGGTAGCAAGTACAACAACAAAAAACAAAACAAAAAACAACGCTATATGATTAACACAAGATAATAGTACTAAAGCAAGCATACACATCAGAGCCGGCCCAAGGCATAAGCCTACTAAGCACTTGCTTAGGGCCCCGCGGCCACCAGGGGGCCCCCAAAAGCAATTAACAAAAAATTCTTATTTTTTATTTTTTGCATGTAGGAGTCTGACTGATGATTTCTAAATGATCAAAGATATATTATTGTACAAAAACACAATTTTAGGTCAACATTTTTGCACATTGCTGTTTCAGGTTTTTGTTACCAAAAATAATAAAGTGAATCAGAATAAGCTTTATTGTCCAGTTATGTTTAACACACATGGAATTTAACTTTAGTAGACTGTGCTCTCTTTGTACAAAGTAAACATTAAATATGAACAATTAACTAAAAATATAAACTAGTAATTAAAGACTAATATGTACAAGACTGATGAGACAAGATGACACTTTTACTGTAAATACAAATCTGTATCACTTGGACTGTTCAACCCCAGGCCACTCTTGTAGCTGAATGTTTTCTACATTTTAAGATTAGGAACCATATGTGGCACTCTGGACATCATTCGTTCATTCATTGGTATTATTTATGTTCTTAACTGGGCCACCACCATATCTTTATAAATGACATGTCATTTGTAAAGACATGCCAGGCTGACAATAGGATAATGTAAACAACACTGCCAGAGCCGCAATGAGTTTATAGTAGGTGTGTGAATGATCAACAATCAATATTATTGGCAGAAATAGAGGGCCCCAAAATCAAATTTTGCTTAGGGCCCCATGGAGGCTTGGGCCGGCACTGATACACATGCATACATACATTCATTCAACCATGCAAAACCCAACAGTAGTCTACCCTACATGAGGCATTAAATATAGGTGGTTAATAGATAAGTTTTTAGTTTATTTTTGAAGCTGGAGAATGGATACAGCATCTTGAGGCTCTCATTAAGCCGGTTACAAATCTTTGGTCCCCTGCATACAACACTTCGAGCGGTACAAGCCAGTAAACGATGTTTCCCTGATATCAAATCTAAGTTACGAGTGTTGTGGGCATGCTGGGGATGGTAGATAGGAACCAAGCTACAGAGCCTTAAATTCAGCCTGTAAATGACTTGATAGGTTAAACAAGCATTTTGATAAATATTGAACTCTGTCAGTCTTAAGAGATGATAATTATGAAATAGATGTCGAGTGGGGGCATTAAACTTGGACCATGACAGGGCCCGTATCATTTTCTTTTGCATGGATTCTAATTTGTGGAGGTAGGTAGGGAAGGTGTTACACCAGATGACATTACAGTAGTTTAGATGTGGTTCAAAGAGAGTTTTATATAGTGTGAGTAGAGCATAAAGAGGAAGATAATGACGAAGGTGAAAGAACAGGCCAACATATTTGGATAATTTGTTTTAACAGATGGCTAATGTGACATTTGAAATTGAGGTATTCGTCAATGATGACCCCCAGGAATTTTGTGGAGTACACTCTCTGTATTTCCGGCCCATTGATGTTGATATGGCAGTGCTCAGTATTTGTCCGGTTTTTATTAGAACGAAATAGAATAAAATTTGTTTTATTTACATTAAGTGAGAGCTTATTGCATTTGAACCAGGAATCTACTTTCACAAGCTCTGAATTGACAGTTACTTGTAGATGGTGTAGGCTCCTGTGTGAGGTAAACAAATTTGTATCGTCAGCAAAAATTATTTTATGAAAAGTTTCGGAGGAGTTTACAAAATCATTTATGTATAGGATAAAAAGGAGAGGCCCCAAGATGGATCCCTGGGGAACCCCATAATTTATGGTCATACAGGGTGAATTGTGATCATTGACGCATACACATTGCTGCCTTCCGTATAGGTAAGAGCGGAACCAATCGAGAGGTACCCCTCTGACACCATAGTGATATAGCTTATACAATAAGATCTCAAAGTCTATTGTGTCAAAGGCCTTGGATAGATCCAAAAAAATGCCAATACCGCATTTTCCTTCTTCAATACAGTCATTGACCTTTACCAAAAGGTCGAGTATAGCCATACAGGTGGTGCTTTTTTTTTTACGAAAACCATATTGGGAGGGGACAAGGATATTTAGTTTTTCCAGAAAGCCATTCAGTCGGTTATAGACCACTTTCTCAAATATTTTTGAAAATGTTGGTAAAATTGAAATTGGCCTATAATTGTTCATATTATTTTTATCACCTGATTTAAAAATTGGGATTATTATTTTTCAACTTGTTTAAGTTATTGATTAATGATACAGATATATACTATCAAATACATACTAACATCATAATACAGTCATCACACAAGATAATCATCAGAGTATATACATTGAATTATTTACATTATTTACAATCTGGGGTGTGGGATATGGAGGGCGGGGGAGGGGGGGTTGGGTTTGGTTGATATCAACACTTCAGTCATCAACAATCAGCATCAACAATTGCATCATCAGAGAAATGGACATTGAAACAGTGCAGGATATGTACCTACACCTACATTTGACGGCCACAATAGAAGAGAATGTGCAATAAGCTTCATGATGATAGTAATTAGGCTTTCAAAAGGCACAGTATAATGTAGCTGACATAAATGTAGTATCATTTACCAAATTGAAAATAAATGGCGCTGTTTTAGCAACATAATGGCAGCGTTTCGAATATTCTCAGTACACGAAGTGTAGCGATCTAGATTTTGTTGTTTTTTTCATTCAAATATCAACACATTTCTCAGTGTACATTTTCTAAAGTAAACCATATCATGATTAACAAGTCACACTGACCAGAAAACGGAGTGATTAATCGGGTGCTAACATGGGAGTGATTCACATGAATCATATCAGCTGATTTAATCATTAAATCCTATTGCCAGAATGAGTGTTTCTATGGCTAAGAAGGTAGTTCTTCAGCATGCTGCATTCCATGAGACATTGGAACATACTTGCCAACCTTGAGACCTCCGATTTCGGGGGGTGGGGGCGTGGTCGGGGGTGGGGCGGGGCGTGGTTGGGGGCGTGGTTAAGAGGGGAGGCATATATTGACAGCTAGAATTCACAAAGTCAAGTATTTCATACATATATATATATATATATATATATATATATATATATATATATATATATATATGTATGTGTGGGGAAAAAAATCACAAGACTATTTCATCTCTACAGGCCTGTTTCATGAGGGGGGTACCCTCAATCGTCAGGAGATTTTAATGGGAGCATTCGCATACCATGGTTTATATAGGGCACAGAGTGGGTGGGTACAGGCTGGCCTAGGGGCGTGGTGATTGGTTCATGTGTTACCTAGGAGGTGTTTCCGTCTATGGCGGCATGTTGTTACAATTTCGCTGCGCTTGTTGAGGGATGACAGGTCTGGACGGTAGATAATAAACAGTTTCTCTTTCAAGCATAGGTTGCATCTTTTATTACCACTATTGTAAGGTGTGCTGGATGCAAGAATTTGCCATGTTATTGAATATTCAACATTATTGTCTTTGAGGTCCCAAATGTGTTTGCTGAGTTCTGTGGTATTTCGCAGGTTTTTGTTCCTGAAAGAAGCCTTGTGGTTGTTCCATCTGGTTTTGAATTCACCCTCGGTTAATCCTACATATGTGTCGGATGTGTTAATGTCCTTGCGTATTACCTTAGATTGGTAGACAATACCCACCCACTCTGTGCCCTATATAAACCATGGTATGCGAATGCTCCCATTAAAATCTCCTGACGATTGAGGGTACCCCCCTCATGAAACAGGCCTGTAGAGATGAAATAGTCTTGTGATTTTTTTCCCCACACATACATATATTGCGCTCTACTACGGTATCGAGCACTATTTTTTGGATAACCTTAATAAGACATATATATATATATATATATATATATATATATATATATATATATATATATATATATATATATATATATATATATATATATATAAAAAAAAATATATATATATATATATATATATATATATATATATATATATATATATATATATATATATATATATATATATATATATATATATATATATCTACATCCTGAAAATATGCCAATAAAACTGTGTTTAGATAATTGATCCTTCAAACTTGCATAAATAAATATTAAGGAATATAACATAACTTGGCTTCTGAGAGCTTCAAAATGTAATGAATAAAATGCTAAAGTCGTTGATAAACAAGCAATTATTTTAATAATTAAATATGGTCATTTTAAATGAATTATTATGATAATTTAAAATTAATTATTTCAAATATGTTTATTTTAATGTATAATTCTAATGCCTGGATGTAATAAGGAGTCAGAAAAAATACAAATAAAAATACAATTAATTTTGATGTTTTTAGCAAAATATAGTAAAAATTTATTTTGTTTTTTGTTTTGTTTTAATTAATAAATATATTTATTTTTACGTAAGATAAGCATAATAATACAATTTATCTCTTGTCTGGATGATTTAGTTCTTGTCACCCTGTTGTCCTCCCTCGTGAAAAAAGGATGTCCTCATTCAAGTCCGCATGGAGCTGGAGGGGGCGTGGCCTCCAGCTCCGGCTGAAAATCGGGAGATTTTCGGGAGAATATTTGTCCCGGGAGGTTTTCGGGAGAGGCGCTGAATTTCGGGAGTCTCCCGGAAAATTCGGGAGGGTTGGCAAGTATGCATTGGAATTAGAGATGTAATATCGGAAATTATCGGTATCGTTTTTTAAATCATCGGTATCGTTTAATTTTTATTTTTTTTATTTTTTTTATTAAATCAACATAAAAAACACAAGATACACTTACAATTAGTACACCAACCCAAAAAACCTCCCTCCCTCATTCACACAAAAGGGTTGTTTCTTTCTGTTATTAATATTCTGGTTCCTACATTATATATCAATATATATCAATACAGTCTGCAAGGGATACAGTCCGTAAGCACACATGATTGTGCGTGCTGCTGCTCCACTAATAGTACCAACCTTTAACAGTTAATTTTACTCATTTTCATTTTTTTATATTGTTTTACTTTCTTTTTTCTTCAAGAAAATATTTTTAATTTATCTTATTTTATTTTATTCAATCAATCAATCAATCAATGTTTATTTATATAGCCCTAAATCACAAGTGTCTCAAAGGGCTGCACAAGCCACAACGACATCCTCGGTACAAAGCCCACATAAGGGCAAGGAAAAACTCACCCCAGTGGGCCGTCGATGTGAATGACTATGAGAAACCTTGGAGAGGACCGCATATGTGGGTAACCCCCCCCCCCCTCTAGGGAGACCGAATGCAATGGATGTCGAGTGGGTCTAACATAATATTGTGAGAGTCCAGTCCATAGTGGATCCAGCATAACAGTAAGAGTCCAGTCCACAGTGGGGTCAGCAGGAAACCATCCCGAGCGGAGACGGGTCAGCAGCGCAGAGATGTTCCCAACCGATATACAGGCGAGCGGTCCACCCCGGGTCCCGACCCCGGACAGCCAGCACCCCATCCATGGCCACCGGATCTGTGTGTCTTCCCCTCCACAAGGGATAGGGGGGAGCAGAGGAGAAAAGAAAAGAAACGGCAGATTAACTGGTCTAAAAAAGGGGGGCTATTCAAAGGCTAGAGTATACAAATGAGTTTTGAGATGGGACTTAAATGTTTCTACTGAGGTAGCATCTCTAATTGTTACCGGGAGGGCATTCCATAGTGCTGGAGCCCGAATAGAAAACGCTCTACAGCCCGCAGACTTTTTTTGGGCTCTGGGAATCACTAATAAGCCGGAGTTCTTTGAACGCAGATTTCTTGCCGGGACATATGGTACAATACAATCGGTAAGATAGGCTGGAGCTAGACCGTGTAGTATTTTATACGTAAGTAGTAAAACCTTAAAGTCGCATCTTAAGTGCACAGGAAGCCAGTGCAGGTGAGCCAGTATAGGCGTAATATGATCAAACTTTCTTGTTCTTGTCAAAAGTCTAGCAGCCGCATTTTGTACCAACTGTAATCTTTTAATGCTAGACATAGGGAGACCCGAAAATAATACGTTACAGTAATCGAGACGAGACGTAACGAACGCATGAATAATGATCTCAGCGTCGCTAGTGGACAAAATGGAACGAATTTTAGCGATATTACGGAGATGAAAGAAGGCCGTTTTAGTAACACTCTTAATGTGTGACTCAAAGGAGAGAGTTGGGTCGAAGATAATACCCAGATTCTTTACTGATTTAAAAAAAAAGTACCTTATCTTCACCATACCTGGTTGTCCAAATTAGGCATAATAATGTGTTAATTCCACGACTGTATATATCAGTATCGGTTGATATCGGTATCGGTTGATATCGGTATCGGTAATTAAAGAGTTGGACAATATAGGGATATCGGCAAGAAGCCATTATCGGACATCCATAATTGGAATGTCTTCAAAGTGAAGTGTGTGGATTAGTGAGGAAGGAAAGGCCCACAGATTACCCTCATACCCCCAACCCCTCTTCCTCATTCCTCCTCTTCCTTACCAGCAGAGAGAAATACCGGTATGCAAGTGAGTAGAAAGAAGCAGGTTTATTTTTAGGGCGAGACGCCAGCGCACTTGCTAAATTCTCCCATTATCTGGAATAAGGGGGCGAAGATTACAGAGGAATGTTTGCCTGCAGGGTTTAATGGAGCGTTTGGCATCCGTTTAGGACACTTCATTAGGTACATCTACACCAGGGGTCCTCACACTTTTTCTGCAGGCGAGCTACTTTTCAATTGATCAATTCGTGGGGATCTACCTCATTCATATATATATAATCTATATTTACTTATTTATGAAATATATGTTTTTGTTAACAAGTTAAAGGTGTTTAATGATAATGCAAGCATGTTTAACACATATAGTTGATATTGTTAACAACTTAAAGGTGTTTAAAGATAATACAAGCATGTTTAACATATAGTTAATATTGTTAACAAGTTAAAGGTGGTTAAAGATAATACAAGCATGTTTAACACATATAGTTAATATTGTTAACAAGTTAAAGGTGTTTAAAGATAATGCAAGCATGTTTAACACATATAGTTAATATTGTTAACAAGTTAAAGGTGTTTAATGATAATACAAGCATACATAGTTAATATTGTTAATAAATTAAAGGTGTTTAATGATAATACAAGAATGTTTAATACATATAGTTGATATTGTTAACAACTTAAAGGTGTTTAAAGATAATACAAGCATGTTTAACATATAGTTAATATTGTTAACAAGTTAAAGGTGGTTAAAGATAATACAAGAATGTTTAACACATATAGTTAATATTGTTAACAAGTTAAAGGTGTTTAAAGATAATACAAGAATGTTTAACACATATAGTTAATATTGTTAACAAGTTAAAGGTGTTTAATGATAATACAAGCATACATAGTTAATATTGTTAATAAATTAAAGGTGTTTAATGATAATACAAGAATGTTTAATACATATAGTTGATATTGTTAACAACTTAAAGGTGTTTAAAGATAATACAAGCATGTTTAACATATAGTTAATATTGTTAACAAGTTAAAGGTGTTTAAAGATAATACAAGCATGTTTAACACATATAGTTAATATTGTTAACAAGTTAAAGGTGTTTAATGATAATACAAGCATGTTTAACACATATAGTTAATAATGTTAACAAGTTAAAGGTGTTTAAAGATAATACAAGCATGTTTAACACATATAGTTAATATTGTTAACAAGTTAAAGGTGTTTAATGATAATACAAGCATACATAGTTAATATTGTTAATAAATTAAAGGTGTTTAATGATAATACAAGAATGTTTAATACATATAGTTGATATTGTTAACAACTTAAAGGTGTTTAAAGATAATACAAGCATGTTTAACATATAGTTAATATTGTTAACAAGTTAAAGGTGTTTAAAGATAATACAAGCATGTTTAACACATATAGTTAATATTGTTAACAAGTTAAAGGTGTTTAATGATAATACAAGCATGTTTAACACATATAGTTAATAATGTTAACAAGTTAAAGGTGTTTAAAGATAATACAAGCATGTTTAACACATATAGTTAATATTGTTAATAAGTTAAAGGTGTTTAAAGATAATACAAGCATGTTTAACACATATAGATTCCTTTCTTTCATGAAGACAAGAATATAAGTTGGTGTATTACCTGATTCTGATGACTTGCATTGATTGGAATCAGACAGTGGTGCTGATAACGTCCGCATTTTCGAATGGAGGAGAAAAAAAGTCCTCCTTTCTGTCCAATACCACATGAAAGTGGTTGGTTTTTGGCATCTTATTTGTCCAGCTTCCGTACTCCTTTGTATACACTTTACAAGAAATACATTGTCGGCAAACTCCGTAGCTTGCTAGCTTGTGCACGCCAGCTTTCTGAGACTCTTATTTTGTTAGCGCAACTGTGCAGTCGGTCTTTGGAGTTTTGACGACAGGTATGGCGCCAGAGTCCGTTGAAATAAAGTGTTTCTTGCCTTCCAGTCAGTAATTTTAATGAGCTGGCAGCAGCCAGCGTCATCTCAGAAGACCCTCGGGTGCCGTGAATGTCAATCAAGTGACGAAAGTGACGTCATAGTGAAGATTTATGATCGCTCATTTTTAGGACTATTTTTTTAATGCCTGGCTGGTGATCGACTGACACACCCTCCGAGATCGACCGGTAGCTCGCGATCGACGTAATGAGCGCCCCTGATCTACACCATCTAATGACACATGGTGCGACAAAATATCAGTTTTAAAATATCTGCATGTTCACCACGCTAAAAACGTTCATCACATCATCAACACAGTGCATCGGGAAAGTGTTCACAGGGCTTCACTTTTTCCACATTTTGTTACAGCCTTCTTCCAAAATAAAATCAAGTCATTTGTGTCCTCAAAATTCTACACACAATACCCAAGAATGACCATGTGAAACTGTTTTTTTGTTGCAAATGTATTTAAAATAATATGCTAAGAAATCACATTTATACATATATGTAGAAGTTGCCTTCTAGTGGGTTCTGCTGATCACGCACACTTGCACGGGAGTCCGGTGTTCAACAAAGTTTTATTGATCACGAGTTGTAGCGCCCCCCTCGACTTTTCAGTCCTCGTAACTCTGGTTTGCTTGCTCTGACGTTTCTCCAACCACTCTTCCTCCTTCTGCTCCCGGCCGCTACTGATAAGAACAACAGGTGATTAGATAACCAGCCCCAGCTGAGCAATCTAATCACCTGTCAGCTGTGTTTCGAAGGCACACCCCGCTCCTGCAGCAAGCGTGCTGACCACGCCCCCCTCCACAATATACTTTGTTGATGCACCTTTGGCAGCAGTTACAAGTCTTTTTGGATACCATGCACACCTCTCTTTAGGCAGTTTGGCCCATTCCTCTTTGCAGCATCTCTCAAGCGCCATTAGGTTGGATGGGAAGCGTCGGTGTGCAGCCATTTTTAGATTTGTCCAGATGTTGTAGCTCTGATAGAGTGACCGTCGAGTTCTGGGTCACCTCCCTGATCGCTCAGTTTAGATGGCTGGCCAGCTCTAGGAAGAGTCCAGGTTGTTCCAAACTCTTCTATTTACAAATGATGGAGTCCACTCTGGTCGTTGGGACCTTCAAGGCAACAGATATTTTTCTGTAACCTTCCTTGCAGATTTGCGCCTCGAGACAGTTCCTTCATTCTTGATTTGTGGTCTACCATGCACTGTCAAGTGTGGGACTTTACAGGTACCTTTCCAAATCATGCCCAACCAACTGAATTTACCACAGGTGGACTCCAATTAAGCTGCATGAACATCTCAGGAATGATCAGTTGAAATTGGATGCACCTAAGCTCACTTTTGAGCTTCATGGCAAAGGCAACTGGTGTACATATGATTTATTAGATGTTTTATTTTTAATACATTTGCAAAAAAATATAAAAAATAAAAATATGTTTTCATCTTGTCATTATGGGTATTGTGTGTGGAATTTTGAGGACAAAAATGAACGTATTCCATTTTGGAATGAGGCTGTAACATAAAATGTGGAAAAAGTGAACTTTACGGATCCATTGTATGTGGAGTAAAATTATCAATTGTTTTAATAACTTATCAATTGAATCGTCACAATAAAGTTAAAGTTAAAGTACCAATGATTGTCACACACACACTAGGTGTGGCGAGATTATTCTCTGCATTTGACCCATCACCCTTGATCACCCCTGGGAGGTGAGGGGAGCAGTGGGCAGCAGCGGTGGCCGCGCCCGGGAATCATTTTGGTGATTTAACCCCCAATTCCAACCCTTGATGCTGAGTGCCAAGCAGGGAGGTAATGGGTCCCATTTTTATAGTCTTTGGTATGACTCGGCCGGGGTTTGAACTCACAACCTACCGATCTCAGGGCGGACACTCTAACCACTAGGCCACTGAGTAGGTAGAGCATCTGATACATGTTTTCAAGCAGTGCCTTATAAAGTGTACAGTTAAAGCATGTAGTACAGCGGTGTCAAACTCAAATACAGAGTGGGCCAAAATTTAAAACTGAACAAAGCCGCGGGCCAAGGTTGAACAAATGAACCTTTTAATAGGGACCCACAGGGGCGCCGCTAGGGATTTTGGGCCCCATGAAAAGAATCTTTACAGGGCCCCCAACACAGTGTCATTATTTTTTCTGTATTATAATTTCATCATAATTAGGGGCCTCTCTGGGCCCCCCTCCATCATGGGCCCCTAGAATCCGTCTCCTTTACCCCCCCTTTTCGGCGCCCCTGGGGACCCAAACAAGTTTTGCATTGAATATTGAACAAGCAAGGCTTATAAAACTTTATAGTGACATGCAAAATCGAGTTTCTAATAATAATTAAAAAAGATCAATGGCATATCAAATACAATTTAAATAAAAATTTAAGGCTTCTTTTCTATTTGCAGCCTTCTGAGGTAAATATCAACATTAACTTTTTCCACAGGCTAATAAATTTGAAAATAAAATAACAATTAATTAAAAATATATTCAGGACTTTAAACTGCTCAGTTTGCAACACACTGATCTAATCTGATGTGCCCAAGCCAGACACCTCATACTTGCCAACCTTGAGACCTTCAATTTCGGGAGGTGTGGGGGTGGGGGTGTGGGGAGTTGGGGGGGCGTGGTTGGGGGCTTGGTTAAGAGGGAAGGAGTATATTGACAGCTAGAATTCACCAAGTCAAGTATTTCATTATATATATATATATATGGCAGCACGGTGGAAGAGGGGTTAGTGCGTCTGCCTCACAATACGAAGTTGCTGAGTAGTCTGGGGTTCAATCCCAGGCTCGGGATCTTTCTGTGTGGAGTTTGCATGTTCTCCCCGTGACTGCGTGGGTTCCCTCCGGGTACTCCGGCTTCCCCCCACCTCCAAAGACATGCACCTGGGGATAGGTTGATTGGCAACACTAAATTGGCCCTAGTGTGTGAATGTGAGTGTGAATGTTGTCTGTCTATCAGTGTTGGCCCTGCGATGAGGTGGCGACTTGTCCAGGGTGTACCCCGCCTTCCGCCCGATTGTAGCTGAGATAGGCTCCAGCGCCCCCCGTGACCCCAAAAGGGAATAAGCGGTAGAAAATGGATGGATGGATATATATATATATATATATATATCTACATCCTGAAAATATGCAAACAAAACTGTGTTTAGATAATTGATACTTCAAACTTGCATAAATAAATATTAAGGAATATAACATAACTTGGCTTCTGAGAGCTTCAAAATGTAATGAATAAAATGTTAAAGTTGTTGATAAACAAGCAATTATTTTAATAATTAAATATGGTCATTTTAAATGAATTATTATGATCATTTAAAATTAATTATTTCAAATATGTTTGTTTTGCTGTATAATTCTATGGCTGAGTGTAATAAGGAGTCAGAAAAAATACAAATAAAAATATAATTAATTTTGATGTTTTTAGTAAAATATAGTAAAACATTTTTATTTTTTTTAAATTAATGTATATATTTATTTTTAGGTAAGATAAACATAATAATACAGTTTACAAGTATAACCCATTTATCATTATTTATTTATTTATTTATTTATTTATCTCTAGTCTGGATGATTTAGTTCTTGTCACCCTGTTGTCCTCCCGTCATGAAAAAAGGCTGTCCTCACTCAGGTCGCATGGAGCTGGAGGGGGCGTGGCCTCCAGCTCCGGCTGAAAATCGGGAGATTTTCAGGAGAATATTTGTCCCGGGAGGTTTTCGGGAGAGGCGCTGAATTTCGGGAGTCTCCCGGAAAATTCGGGAGGGTTGGCAAGTATGAGATACCTGCCATCTTTTCTTGGATGCTAGTTCATTAATGTCGGGGCTCAGGCTTTGAGCTGAGGCAACCTTCATTATCGAACGAAGGTGGTCATCAGTCATTATATCTCGTAGTCCACCCGGACCACAGTCTTGGGGGCGTGCCGTTGGACTGGATGAAAAGCTGACGTGACGACAGTTCGGGGCAAATTTTTCAGGAGGGGCACTGAAATTTGGGAGTCTCCCGGGAGGGTTGGCAAGTATGAGAATTAGCGGTGAATGCGGTGTTACCGCGACACCGCCGCTGTATATAATCGGCGGGCCAGCTCTAGTGTTGATTTGATATCGCCTCAAGGGCCAAATGAAATTACACTGCGGGCCAGAGTTTGACACCCATGATGTAGTAGATATAAATAAAACAGACATATTTAACAACAGAGTACTGTTATTAGTATCAACAGCGAAGCCTTTTTTCCTTTGTTTTGGTTTAATTTTGTTTTTTCCCTTTGGTCCCCGCTGACATATAAAATAGCTGCTCTTAGATCAGTAGTTCTTAACCTGGGTTCCATCGAACCCTAGGGGTTCGGTGAGTCGGGCTCAGGGGTTCGGCGGAGGTCAAGACACACCCGACTCATCGTGTAAATAAAAACTTCTCCCTATCGGCATATTACGGATACGGCAACAGCAGAAGTCACACTGATTTGCAGGTGTGTAATTTGTTGTGAGTTTATGCACTGTGTTGGTTTTGTTCTTTGAACAAGGTGATGTTCATGCACGGTTCATTTTATGCACCAGTAATAAAACATGGTAACATTTTAGTGTGGGGAACATATTCACCATTAATTAGTTGCTTATTAACATGCAAACTAGTAACATATTGGCTCTTAACTAGTCATTATTAAGTACTTATTAATGCCTTATTCGGCATGGCCTTATTGTAACCCTAGCCCTCTAACCCTGACCCTAACCCTCTAACCCTAACCAAATAACTCTAAATTAAGTCTTTGTTACTTAGAATATGTTCCCCTAGTGTCCAAATAACTCTAAATTAAGTCTTTGTTACTTGGAATATGTTCCCCTAGTGTCCAAATAACTCTAAATTAAGTCTTTGTTACTTAGAATATGTTCCCCAGTGTCCAAAAAACTCTAAATTAAGTCTTTGTTACTTAGAATATGTTCCCCAGTGTCCAAAAACTCTAAATTAAGTCTTTGTTACTTAGAATATGTTCCTCTAGTGTCCAAATAACTCTAAATTAAGTCTTTGTTACTTAGAATATGTTCCCCTAGTGTCCAAAAAACTCTAAATTAAGTCTTTGTTACTTAGAATATGTTCCCCTAGTGTCCAAATAACTCTAAATTAAGTCTTTGTTATTTAGAATATGTTCCCCTAGTGTCCAAAAAACTCTAAATTAAGTCTTTGTTACTTAGAATATGTTCCCCTACTGTCCAAATAACTCGAAATTAAGTCTTTGTTACTTAGAATATGTTCCCCTAGTGTCCAAATAACTCGAAATTAAGTCTTTGTTACTTAGAATATGTTCCCCAGTGTCCAAAAAACTCTAAATTAAGTCTTTGTTACTTAGAATATGTTCCTCTAGTGTCCAAATAACTCTAAATTAAGTCTTTGTTACTCAGAATATGTTCCCCTAGTGTCCAAATAACTCTAAATTAAGTCTTTGTTACTTAGAATATGTTCCCCTAGTGTCCAAAAAACTCTAAATTAAGTCTTTGTTACTTAGAATATGTTCCCCATACTAAAGTGTTACCAAAAACAAATAATTTTGTCTTGAATTTGAAAAAACAAACAAAAAAAAACATTTTATTTTTCACTAAAGAAGGGTTTGGTGAATGCACATATGAAACTGGTGGGGTTCGGTACCTCCAACAAGGTTAAGGACCACTGTCTTAAATAATCCAATTATGAAAAATGTCCCACTCGAAGAGGCACGTTTGCCTTAAACACAGGGCCGGCCCGTGGCATAGGCCATATAGGCAAATGCTAAGGGCGCCGTCCATCAGGGGGCGCCACGCCAGTGCCACAAATGTTGGAGAAAAAAAAAAAAAAAGTTGGTACTATTATTTCTAAATACAAAAAATAATCCCACGTTAATTAAAATGCAAAGTAAAGCCTATATAATAGAAATATTATTTGTTACAATATTACGCCCCCCCCCCCGGACGGTGCGCCCCCTCCCTTCCCGTACCATGACTCTTTTTGGACGTCACCACATCAAAAAATCAACACAAGATGTCAAAACGGCCAAAACTGTCAGGTGCCCAGGGAAGAAAAAAGAGAAAAGAAGAGGAGGAGAAACGAGAAAAGACAGAGGTAGCAGGTAGGTAACGTTAGCCTACATGAAATTATTTGTCTGTTACAGAATGTGATAATAACCTGGCTTTTTAGCACTAAGCTAATGTTACATGATTCGGCAATTGCTAATCAATAAATAGCTAGTTCTGTTTTAACGACGGGTTAATATTGTGGAGGGGGCTAAATTGTTATGGAAAATAATAATGTAACGTTAGGTAATTACAGTACTCCCGCCTTTCATTCCTCAGGGACATTTGTATTAGATCTTTTAAGCAGGTGTTTTTTGTTTACATTGTTATTGCCTTCTGGTTAGCTAATGTTTGCCCTGCAGGTAATAGTCACTTTTCCACCCCTTTATATATTAGGTATAGTTGTAAGCCTAGTTGTTAAAGTGCACATCATTAATGTTAATTAAGCAATATGTATGTAAAAAATATTGTATTTCATATATTTTATTTTTTGCATTAATTTATTTATTCATATTTTTTTTAATCTTGTTAACTATTCTGATTGTTAATTTGCTTTCTTTAAGTAAAAAAAAAAGGTCAAAGACAAAGCTATTCGGTTTCTTGTGAGTATATACACTTCACTGCCGATGTGGGGGGGCGCCACCTAAAATCTTGCCTAGGGCGCCAGATTGGTTAGGGCCGGGCCTGCTTAAACACACTGCTGTCAATCTACCATGAATTGATTAACGTGGATCCCGACTTAAACAAGTTGAAAAACGTATTCGGGTGTTACCATTTAGTGGTCAATTGTACGGAATATGTACTGTACTGTGCAATCTACTAATAAAAGTTTCGATCAATCAATCTTTATGTGGGAGTATTCGGTCATAAAAACAACAGGAGTGTGATTCGGCTCCACTCGGACGTCTTCGGCTATTTCCGGGCTTCCCCGCGAGGCTCCGGAGGGCAGGCTGCGCAGAGCGTGGGGACGAAGCGCCATTCAGTCAAGCAGGCGTCGGGCACACCTGGTCGGAACCTTTCAGCGAACAAAACGAACTTTTACAGGTGAGTCTTCAACCTATCTGGCACTACACCCACTACTTTGTGTTGTTTTTACCGACCCGGGCTCACTTTAAAAATTAGTTTACGTCACAAACGACACGAGCGACCGAGGAGTCGTTGATGTTTTATGTTTTAATTCGACTTCCTTCTTCCGGTCTGCAGGCAGTGAGGAATGTGGCGAGTTTGACAAGGAGCGAAAGTTTACAGACTTCGTGAATTGTTTCGCCACCTTGGCAACAACAAGCTAGTTTACGAGCTTCATGGCAACCGGCGGCTCCAAGTCGAACGCCGCCACCGACTTCCTGGAGGAGTGGAAGGCGAAGCGGGAGAAAATGAGAGCCAAGATGTTGGGCGACATCGCCGCCGCCAGCAACAGCAGCCTCGCGGCGGAGGACACGCCGCAGCCGACGGGCAACCTGAAGAAGGTTGCGTCGCAGACGGACGGCGGCCCCGCGGCGGCCCCGGAGAGCCCCTCTCCCGGTAAGGAGAAGAAAAGCTCCGGTCCCAGCGCCAGGAAGGGGAAATGTCAGATCGAGAAGAGGAAGCTGCGGGAGAAGAGGAGGTCAACAGGTGTTGTCAGCATGCCGTCCAATGAGGTGAGTCCTCCATCTTGGATCCCGTGACGTCACACTGCCTTTTTTACACCAGTGCTTTTCAACCTTTTCTGAGCCAAGGCACATTTTTTTCATTGAAAAAATCCAGAGGCACACCACCAGCAGAAAACATTAAAAAATGAAACTCCGACAGTAAAAAGTCGCTCTCGCAATTGTTGGATATGAATTCAAACCATAACCAAGCATGCATCGCTATAGGTCTTGTCTCAAAGTAGGTGTACTGTCACGACCTGTCACATCACGCCGTAACTTATTTTGACGGTTTTGGTGTTTTCCTGCGTGTAGTGTTTTAGTTCTTGTCGTGCGCGCCTATTTTTGGTGGCTTTTCCTGTTTTGTTGGTATTTTCCTGTAGCAGTTTTATGTCTTCCTTGAACGCTATTCCCCGCACCTGGTTTGTTTTCGCAATCAAGACTATTTAAGTTGTGCGAACGCTATCCTTCTTTGTGGAGACATTGTTGATTGTCATGTACGGATGTTAAAGTTAAAGTTAAAGTACCAATGATTGTCACACACACACGAGGTGTGGCGAGATTATTCTCTGCATTTGACCCATCACCCTTGATCACCCCCTGGGAGGTGAGGGGAGCAGTGGGCAGCAGCGGTGGCCGCGCCCGGGAATCATTTTGGTGATTTAACCCCCAATTCCAACCCTTGATGCTGCCTCACAATACGAAGGTCCTGAGTAGTCTGGGGTTCAATCCCGGGCTCGGGATCTTTCTGTGTGGAGTTTGCATGTTCTCCCCGTGACTGCGTGGGTTCCCTCCGGGTACTCCGGCTTCCTCCCACCTCCAAAGACATGCACCTGGGGATAAGTTGATTGGCAACACTAAAAATTGGCCCTAGTGTGTGGATGTGAGTGTGAATGTTGTCTGTCTATCTGTGTTGGCCCTGCGATGAGGTGGCGACTTGTCCAGGGTGTACCCCGCCTTCTGCCCGACTGTAGCTGAGATAGGCTCCAGCGCCCCCCCGCGACCCCAAAGGGAATAAGCGGTAGAAAATGGATGGATGGATGGATGCTGAGTGCCAAGCAGGGAGGTAATGGGTCCCATTTTTATAGTCTTTGGTATGACTCGGCCGGGGTTTGAACTCACAACCTACCGATCTCAGGGCGGACACTCTAACCACTAGGCCACTGAGTATGTACTTTGTGGACGCCGTCTGCTCCACACGCTGTAAGTCTTTGCTGTCGTCCAGCATTCTGTTTTTGTTTACTTTGCAGCTAGTTCAGTTTTAGTTTAATTTCGCATAACCATCCCTAAGCTTCAATGGCTTTTCTTAGCGGCACTCGCCTTTTTGTTTATTTTTGGTTTAAGCGTTCAATACCTTTTTTACCTGCACACTGCCTCCCACTGTCGTCTGCATATTGTGATCACGACAAACATCTACAAGTATTACATGGTTACGCTGCCGAGCTCTAGACAGTGCAGACACTCAACAATGGCACATTTGCGGATTATATTTACTGGTTTGCAAAAAATATTTTTAACCCAATTAGGTGAAATATCATAATCTCCCACGGCACACCAGACTATTTCATGGCACAGTGGTTGAAAAACACTGCTTTACACTAACCCAGTTCTTCTCAAATATGTGTGGTGAGGCGTGAGAGGCAATAGTGTAATAACTAGGCCTAGGCAATAATTCATTTTTTAAAATATAAATTCTAGTTTAATTTTGCGAATTATTTAAAAAAAAACAAAAAAAACAAAAACCGGAAGTTTTACTTTTCTTGCTCCGGCGTTTTTTTTTACCACCAGGAGCTTCCGGAGCTTACTTCCTTAGCAGAGATTGACACGCCCTGCAAAACTTGGCTAATGCTAACACAAACAGGAGCGAGACGTTTGTTCCAAAGAAAAGAGTAGTGTTGTCAGTGGTTTAGATTCGCAGCAACAGACGTGACTGCGCGCTGCAAAGTTTGTTTGAAAAAGGCAGCTGCACAACAAACTTATTCCACAATCCGATATTGACGCGTACAGCCGAGTGCGGGGAAATGCAGCTCTTAACAAGGCAAACAAGATTGTGACAACCAACAACAAACTCCCGCTAAAAATCAGCTTGCTGTGGTGGAATCATTTACACAAAGTACCATGTATGATAGGAAAGAAGCTCAGTGGAAAACGATTACCAAAGTGCTCGCTCTGCACCAAGCTAAAGATGTGGTGCCCAAACAGTGGAAAATCATCCACCCATAAAACTATAGTCATCTCAAGTGTTTTATTCAAGACAGAAGATTTAAGATAATACTTTATAGATCTCAAAGATGGAGTTCATTTATTTGCGTGCTATGTTATGCTTAATTTTTATTGACTAAAGTGTTAAGACAGAGGTTTTGTCTTTTATAAGAAGCTCTCTATTGGACAATTTTATTAGATTAGAACGATGCATATTGATCCACATAAGAGTAAAATCATCAGAGTAAATATGCTAGAATTTGCTATAACAGCTAAAATGTTTCATCTGTTTAGTTTTTTGAAAAATATTTTCTTCAAAGTTCAATTTAGATCTGTTCTAAAAAGAAACCACTTAACAATTCTTTACCTGGGAGGGGGGAAGCATTGCTCTAGAGTAATAGTGTATGTCTTGATACATACGGATACATAAACAAGAAGGTTTTCCCGAAGTGTAATTGATCATGGCGCACTGCCATGGCAAAATTATAGCCACCACACCGTAAAAATAAGTTTTTTTTTTAGTGGCTTAGTGGTTCGAGTGTCCGCCCTGAGATCGGTAGGTTGTGAGTTCGAACCCCGGCCGAGTCATACCAAAGACTATAAAAATGGGACCCATTACCTCTCTGCTTGGCACTCAGCATCAAGGGTTGGAATTGGGGGTTAAATCACCAAAAATGATTTCCGGGCGCGGCCACCGCTGCTGCCCACTGCTCCCCTCACCTCCCAGGGGGTGATCAAGGGTGATGGGTCAAATGCAGAGAATAATTTCGCCACACCTAGTGTGTGTGTGACAATCATTGGTACTTTAACTTTAACTTTAAAACAAATTAAAGTAATATCATGTATTGTAAAATCCATAAGAAATCACTCAAAGTCCAACACTATTTTTAACTTTTATTGCAAATTTTATATCAACTGGCCCAATTCCAAAACATATTCCCTCCCGTGCACATGTCTTCGAGGCAATGTCATAATAGCATCTTTACTGTTCGTAAAGAACTATCTTGATACATAAAAAAATAGTAAAGCATTAACTTCAGAGGGGTGTTTGAAAGAAAATATTTAAGAAGCACTGCGCTATCACATGTTTTTGGGATAAATTCTTGCTTGAACAATTCATCGTATTTTAATGCTCTCTCTGTTCGTCACAATTTAATAGCAGTTTGTGCCCACCAGTACAAAATATTCCTCAGAAAGTTAATTGTCTAAAAACAATTCAAATTTATCATTCAACTTCAATCCTAAATAGCATAGCAAATATATAATTTACGTTTTTTATTTTTTTATTTTTATAAATGTGCATAAAATGTTATACCAAATGTTGAAGGGCTGGTGTCCACAAGGTGGAAGTTGGTGGGATATATTGATAGTCGACATCAGACTGATCCTTTCATGATCATTGCATAAGTTTGTCACTGATGCAAAATAACGACAAAAACAACTATGTAACAAAATATAATTTGTGTGTAATGAGTCATTACAAATTATTTGTTTGTGAAAACTTTAATCTATTTATGAAAATTATATATATATATATATATATATATATATATATATATATATATATATATATATATATATATATATATATATATATTTAGATAGATAAGCAAGCTAAATATGTAGCAGGAGGGATATATATAAGCCATAGTTTGTAGTTAATTCATCCACTGATAAAGGTAAGTCTCTCTTAGGTATTTGTTGTATCTTATGTAAGAGTGAAATATTGTGATGTAACAACATGACAGTGAAACTATCATCAATCCATTTATGGACACTGAAGGCATGTCAAACTTTATTCCGTTTCTTCTGTCTGGTGAAAGTCAAGACGGCGTCCCGATTGGCAATAAAATGCAAATGAGGTCTGTCAGTGTAAGGACAACATGAGTGGATAGGTTTAGGCAACACTAGGAATGTGGAAAACAGACTTGTTTGACGACACTATCGAGTTCACTGAGGTCAAAGTGTATTGCCGGTTGGCATTAGCGCTGTATTTTTTACTTCAATGTTTAGTATAGATGTTCCTTTTAACTAAATAGTTTATGTAATTGGATAATAGCGCAAAGAAGTCTCCCATAATGTCTATTGTGGATACTATTCTGATTAGATAGCTTGTTTTGACAATAGGTTATAAAAGGAAATAACGTAATGCACAGTACATACGCTCCTTTAACTTTTGCCATAACTATAAAAATCATATTACCTTAAAGTCTAATATAAATGCTCCTTGGTTAAATAACGTGTGTGTTGTGACGAAATCTAAAAGAAGGCTGCCATAGCCTATTATAGATGTTTCTTTGGTTAAAAAGCTTGTGTTGTTGTGACAATAGGTTGGAGAAGGCTACCATAATGCCTAGTGTAGATGCTCCTTTGGTTAAATGCCTTCTGGTGTTGTGACAATATCTAAAAGAAAGTTACCATAATGACGATTATATGCTCCTGGTTGAAAAAATTTAGTTGTTGTGAATTATTTATCTGTGACGATATCTAAAAGAAGGTTATCATAATGCCTATTATAGATGCTCCTCTGCTTTGATAACTTGTATTGTTGTGACGATGGCTAATAGTAGGCTACCATAATGCCCAGTATAGATACTCCCCATATAACTTCGGCCATAACTGTAAAAATAATGATTTCATAGCGTCTAGTATATATGCTCATCAGGTCAACTAACTTGTGTTGTTGTGGGGTTAGCCAATAGTATACTCCTGTAATGTCTTACAGTAGAAGCTCCTCTGGTTAATTCACTTGAGTTGTTTTGATGGAAGCTAAAAGAAAGCAAAATAGTTAAAACATGTTCATTAGTGCAGGGCGTCTCTACTTCACCTCTAATAGGTGATGGCTAAGCTTCAAGTTTAACTATGGCTAACACTTCAAGTTTGACAGGGGAATTCCTGCAGGAAGCAGGAGGTGGAAGGCATTTTTGCTCGTAGTCGTTCCTTCATCGCACTTGTCTGCTTTCTTTGGAATGTTTGTGTGCACGCCAGGAAGTGAAGGCTGTCACTAGAAATCACATCACTGCAGTAGGAGCCCGTGAGAACGAATCCCTACTCCTTTTACACAACAGAAGTTGTACTTTTACAATTTGTTGTTTGCATTAACAACCTTGTTATTATCGCCTATCCTGGGAGCACTAAGTGTCACAATTGTTGTTTTTCCACGTTAATCTTTCACTGCAGAGTGTGTACTCATCCAGGACACGGCTGGAAATGTTTACAGTAAAAGTGTGTGAGGAATGATTGACGTCGTGCATCAGACATGGACTGACCAAGGCCTGCGGGGACAAACCGGTCGGACCCAGTTTTGCCGCGTCACGTAAACATGAAAGCAGCAAATGCAAAGTGACTGCTTCCTCTGCCGGCTGCACAACAACGTCACTCTCCATGTCCGTGTCCCCGTCTCGGCCGCCAAGATTCCTGGAAAATGTTTGTCCCTAATTTGCATATTGATGACTTCATGAAGCCTTTGTGTGGTTATCGGGAACAACCGCCGCAGAAAGGAGGGGGAGGTCATGCTGTAAGAAAGTAGTAGGAGGAAACTCTTGAGCGTTTGATCTTGTGAGTCAGCTCCAATCAGGATGAGGCGTTGCTGTGTTTGCGCTAAATAAAATGTTCTATTATTCCCAATAGGACTGGGCGATATGGCCTTTTATTAATATCTCTATTTTTAGGCCATGTCACGATATAAGTCTTCATATTTTGCCTTGGCCTTGAATGAACACTTGATGCATATAATCACAGCAGTATGATGATTTTATGTGTCTACATTAAAACATTCTTGTTCATACTGCATTAATATATGCTCATTTTAAACTTTCATGCAGAGAGTGATATCACAACTAAGTCAATTTACCAAAACTGTATTTATTAAGCAGTGGCACAAACACTCATGTCATTTCCAAAACAGATAGTGCAAGATTGTCAGAGACATTTTAAAACAAGCTATTAGTGCACTTTTGTGCATGATGTCACTAAGATGACATATCAAAACAACACTAAATTAAAGTGCACTTTTTGTACAGAACGCCACTACAATAGTTTAAAACAAATAAAGTGCACTTTTGTGCATGATGTCACACAAGATATTTCAATAACTGTCAAATAAAAATGAGCTGCATAATAGGAATTCAAATAGTGTACGTCCTTCACTATGTGGTAGGTTACTGCGGACGTTATCTCCTTCTTTTGTTGACTATTTTTTTCATACGGTGTTGATCTGGAAATGGAAGACGCCAGGCTTGCTTCGGCATTTTGTTGGGTGTGGCACTGGCCGAGATGTTGACATGCGGAGTTTCAAGCACTCTTCATTGTCTAGCGGGTGACTTTTCAAATGATGCTACAAATTAGTAGTGCGCTACTTTTTGTAGCAACGCTTTTGCCGCATACTTGACATATTACGGTTGTTTGTTCAACATCTTCCCGCTTGAAGCCACCGCCAGACGATGGACCCCGTGCTGTTTTGCTTGGGAATGAATTCTTCCTCCATTTGTTGCCAGATTTTCACCTTCTCTCTCTTGTATTACCACTTGCACCACAGCTAACGTTACGCGAGGGCGTATGACGTTGCACGCGCGACAGTATGTGACGTATGTAACAAGGTGCGCTTGTTTAATGTCTCTGTGAGAAGGAAGGCGAGACAAGAAAGAGTGAGAAAAGCCTGTAGTGTAATGCCCGCAGCTAAAAGCAACTGCGTGAGATTGTATACGCGAATACTCACGATATAGTCATTTTCTGCATCGCACAGAGACAAATCCACGATATATCGAGTATATTCGATATATCGAGTATATTCGATATATCGCCCAGCCCTAATTCCAATCAAATGTTTATGTGCCTTCTATGCACAAAGATGGAGCATCAGTGTCCAATGAAAACACTTACCTCTAAATTTTACTTCTTTTTTTTAAATAAAAATAAATAAAAAACACTTCTGTTACAAATGTAAAGTTTATTACATAGGTAGTCTTTGTTCTAAACAGTGCCTTAGAAGAAAAAGAAACATTTCAGACTCAACACTTTTTGCTAACACGCACCTCCATAGACAAGGGTTTGCGCTTATCCACATAGATTGTCTATCTGAAAGCAGAGAACCCCTTTTCTATGAAAATCATTTATATTGTAAATTCAGAGATTCATGATTTTTTTTGACAACCCTGAATAGCATTAAGCATTACATTACTAGTGGGCAGCCTAGGATGACGTTGGCTTTCTTAGTTGCTTTGTTGGGTCTGTTCCTGTCTCTGGCCGTGCTGCCCCCAACCCCAGCAAGTGATGGCGTGGATCACAGCAGAGGCCAACGCAGTGTATGTGGGTGTTGAAATGGTGGTTTTGTTTTGTTTTGTTGTTTGTTTGCATGGTGCACAATATGTGTTTTTCGTTGCAAATTTTTTTCGTTTTTACTTTTGGCACCACATAAGTGGCAGCTGGTTGCATCAGCAATATGCCCTTTTATGTATTTTATGTCCTTTTGTGTTTTTAATGTGTGGGTGTGTGGGTTGTTCTTGTAAGCTTCGTAGTTTAGTGCCGTCTCAACGTTGATTGTTCAGTTTAAGATGGCGTGGGAGTCAGTCTGGAACAAATGTTTCCTGGCCTTACATAACATTTCACTCACATTTATGTCAATTTACCTGATATTAGTGTGCTTTTATCAGCGGATTCCGTTTTATTGGTCAATTATGTGACTCAGTTCGCGGTTATGTGAACGCGGAAAACGTATGTCTTACTTTTTTATTGAGTTTAGTGATTATTGATTTGGCATACTAGCATGGTGTCAAATAAAAAGGAGCAACCATAGTGACATCCCAAACTTCTCGTAGACATGCTCTCTTTTCACTAATTTGTTCCACCGTCACAAGCCCTGGAATTTGCATGCACATTGCATGGCCCATCAATCTTTTTTTTTTGAATATTATATTTTCTTTCATAAGCCATAATGGAAATCGTAATTAAAATTGTATTAATTGTCCAGCCCTACGAGCTTCCCCAAAAAAGAGGTATTGCATTTTGCACTATACTAAGGAAGTTGGCGTTCCTCTGTATTTTCTTCGACCGAGGCACATATGCTGGATATCTGAGTGTATGCTGCCCCCTGTCGGATTGCAATGTACATGAGGCGTTAGTGTTTTGTTTGTACTGAAACATAAAAGCCAATAAATATTATTTTCCATTATGACAAACTTAATGGCTTTGACTGAGATGAAGTTATAAACTGCTATCAGAATATAGAAGATGCTCCCCGCTTTGAGCGGCCATGTTGCTCGCTGTGAGGGAGCAACAATCAGGCTGAGTTTGTCTGAGTGAATGAACACCAACAGACCCATTCTGTCTGCAGGGATGCTGCTTTCACGCACTTCCTCTGTGTGCGTTACGTCATCGTGCAGCTCTTTTTTATTTCCACACGGCACCGGGGCGGCCTTCAAGTTCGGCTTCAGTGGATTTGCCTCAATTTTCACCCAAATCTTCCCTCCCCTCCGTGGCTGCATTTGCACATCAAAGAGAGTCGAGCCGTCAGACCCGACGATGCTGCGCAGGCCTTCAAATGCAAATCAGTGTGCACCTCTGAACATACCAAACGCTGGATGCCTTCATCTTTAGCTTTGCCACACACGCCATCAGACAGACTCACTTCATCCGTGCCGGGTCCAACTAATTGATCGACACAGTGGCAAATGTGGTATCATTATTATTCAGTCATTATTAGTATTATTATTAGTAGTAGTATTATTGTAGCCATATTGTTTCATATCAGGTGTGGATGGAGGTTTTAACTCGACATTTCTCCTTTTTGCCAGAGGCACCCACAGTCTCCTAAAAGATTGCGAGCTGAAGACAGATGCTTTTCTCTTTGAATATTTATTGCTTTCCACCATATTAATAAAATAAAAAAAGTGCCGTCCTCAGCGATCAGTGTGGATCTCATAAGTAAACATTAGTGTCCTTTTTTCTCGTCGCTTCCGTTTCTTGTGTCGAAGGTCAAAACATGTCCGAGCGGACCAATGTGCCCGGGCCGCAGATGCCATTTGTGCGAGGAGGCCACATTAATCTTTGCAGCACCTGAAGGTCAGTTGGTGTGCAAACAGTGGCCTATGCCACCATTGTTGTATGTGGAGAAGATTCCGTGCGTCCTCAGGGAATATTTTAGTGGACAATGATTGTTGCACGAACATGACTCCATGTCCATTCATCACTAAGGCGGTAGTATTGATTTGTATTTGATGGATGGCTCAAAGGATTAAACAACAACATAACATGGCAGTGATGTGGAAATTAGGTTGAGATTGGATTGAATATTTATTACTGATCATTCATTCCACCATGTGTTTAATATTATCTATCATTTTTGACACAACTCTTATGTTTCTCATTTTGTCATTGAAAATGTGTTCACTTACTCACACTTAATTTTTCTAATAGGGAAAAAGAAAATCATAACGAAATACAAAGATGATGAATTGTCATATCTTTAAATATATGCTGGACACATTATTTTACATTTGATGTAATATATTTAAATATAATAAATTTCATCTTAAAATGTTTATATTCATTCTTTATTTTTAGGGATGTCAAAAGATTAAAATACTTAATCGCGACTAATTGCATT
The DNA here is from genome assembly GCF_033978685.3 of Nerophis lumbriciformis. Taxonomy (NCBI): domain Eukaryota; kingdom Metazoa; phylum Chordata; class Actinopteri; order Syngnathiformes; family Syngnathidae; genus Nerophis; species Nerophis lumbriciformis. The sequence continues at coordinate 53,635,150 of NC_084552.2, forward strand.
TTTGCAAGAGTTAACTTGTAATTAATCGCATATAGCTGGAATTTTTTAAATCTTTAATAAGTGTACCTGAATTCTGGTAGACACACACACATTTTTTCAAAATCTTAAGACATTGTTTTTACTTTTATACAAAATCAGGCATTGAGCAATTTTGATATTTTTGTGTGGCCCTCCGAGCCCGATACTTCGCGTGAACAAACGTGATGTAACAAAATCGAAGAAGGAGAAAAAACATTGCAACCAACCACTTTACTAACGTAAAAAAAAAAGAGTCAATGTCGAGGAAGACATGGGAGAGGAGACAATGATTGTGATTTTGGGACTATTTTCGAAAGACAAATCCCAAACCACAAAAGCCTGTGAAAAAAGTCATGGGTACGGGGTGCAAACAGACTTTGTAATCTGTTATATAACATATGATATGGTATATTATTCAAATTGTGTGTCGTGGTCAAAAGTTTACATACACTTGTGAAGGACATAATGTCATGGCTGTCTTCAGTTTCCAATATTTCTACAACTCTTATTTTTTTGTGATACAGTGATTGGAGCACACACTTGTTTGTCACAAAAAACATTCATTAAGTTTGGTTCTTTTATGAATTTATTATGGGTCTACTGAAAATGTGACCAAATCTGCTGGGTCAAAGGTATACATACAGCAACATACATAATCAATTTTGGTGATGTGCAAAAGTTACAATTAAATTAGCTTCATGGCATAGCCTCTTAACTTCATGTGAGTGATTATGATTGACGACACTTGTTGACTTCTCTGAGCCCATTTAAATAGGGCTAATGTGATGCAGTCATAAGATTCGATTATAAACGCGACAATGGGAAAGTCAAAGGAACCCAGCACAGATCTGGAAAAAAAAAAATAGACTTAAACAAGTCAGGAAAGTCACTTGGAGCCATTTCAAAGCAGTTTAAGGTCCCAAGAGCAACTGTGCAGACAATAGTTTAAGTATAAAGTCATGGCACAGTTTTGTCACTGCCACAATCAGGAAGAAAACATAAGCTATCCCCTGCTGCTGAAAGAAAATTGGTCAGGATGATCTAGAGTCAACTGAGAACCACCAAAAAGCAGGTCTGCAATGAATGAAGCTGGTGGCTTGACTGTGGACACTGACACCTGTGTCAGTGTCCACAGTCAAGCATGTTTTGCATCGCCATGGACTGAGGCTACCATGCAAGAAGGAAGCCCTTCCTCCAGAAGCGACACCTTAAGGCTCGTCTAAAGTTTGCTGCTGATCACATGGACAAAGATAAGACCTTCTGGAGGAAGATTCTGTGGTCAGATGAAACAAAAATTGAGCTGTTTGGCCACAATACCCAGCAATATGTTTGGAGGAGAAAAGGTGAGGCCTTTAATCCCAGGAACACCATTCCTACCGTCAAGCATGGTGGTGGTAGTATTATGCTCTGGGCCTGTTTTGCTGCCAATGGAACTGGTGCTTTACAGAGAGTAAATGGGACAATGAAAAAGGAGGATTACCCCCAAATTCTTCAGGACAACCTGAAATCATCAGCCTGGAAGTTGGGTCTTGGGCGCTGTTGGATGTTCCAACAGGACAATGACACCAAACACACGTCAAAAGTGGTAAAGGAATGGATAAATCAGGCTAGAATTAAGGTTTTGCAATGGCCTTCCCAAAGTCCTGAATTAAACGTGTGGACAATGCTGAAGAAACAAGTCCATGTCAGAAAACCAACACATTTAGCTGAACTGCACCAATTTTGTCAAGAGGAGTGGTCACAAATTCAACCAGAAGCTTGCCAGAAGCTTGTGGATGGCTACCAAAAGCGCATTATTGCAGTAAAACTTGCCAAGGGACATGTAACCAAATATTAACATTGCATTATGTAAACCTTTGACCCAGCAGATTTGGTCACATTTTCAGTAGACCCATAATAAATTCATAAAAGAACCAAACTTCATGAATGTTTTTTGTGACCAAGTATTTGCTCCAATCACTCTATCACAAAAAAAAAAAAGAGTTGTAGAAATGATTGGAAATTCAAGACCGCAATGACGATAGGTTCTTTACAAGTGTATGTAAACTTTTGACCACAACTATATATTAACAATATGTGGACACAGTGCAATGTAATATCAAAAATAAATATAATAAAATAGCATGGGACAATAAAAATGGCCACAGATGACCTCCTTGTCAGACTTTGTTCATCATGCCATTGTTTATTAGTATCACATGATGTGGAATCACACACATGTCGTTATGCAATAATTGCTGCGTTGAGTTTTGTGTTGGGGAATCTAACAGCAGGTTATTACCAGCCGGGTGTGGTGATGAGTCACCTTGGTGAAGTCAACTGTCAACCTGTCGTTGACAATTTCGAACGGCAGAAAGGAGATGACACAGGTGGAGACATTTGACTTGTTGCTGTTGGGATTGAAGGAAATGTTCATCTTCCTCTTGGATGAACGCCATCCCAGCGAGGATCTTTCCAAAGAATGAGGAACAAGCACTGGAGTAGATTTTACACCTGCACACTGCTCAGCCTCATTGAACGTATGGATGATTTCCCCTCGCTGATTGAGTGTTGGTTCAGGAGTGATGCGGCTTCCATTAATCTGTTGGCGTTCATCCTCCAGCCTCCCTCATTTGCATGCAAAGCTTCCCCCCCATGTAGCCCCCTCCCTTCTTCCCTGGCGATGCTTCAAAGAACAGATAAAAAGCTTTTTGCAGGGAAAAATGACGAGGGCGCCGTTATCCGCCAGCGCTTAGACGGGATGTGACAAGCGTCGCCGGCAAACACGAGGGCGCCACTGTTCACTTTGTCAAGCCGAGTGTTGATAATAAAGTTTCAGGTGCTGGTCCAAGCTAACAATCCCAGACCTCGCATAACAAACAGTAAATCAGCATTAGCCTTTCACACAGAACCCAGTGGAACAGATTATTAGTGACAATTACTTTAACACAACAGAATGTAGGGGACGGCGTGGCGCAGTGGAAGAGTGGCCGTGCGCAACCCGAGGGTCCCTGGTTCAATCCCCACCTAGTACCAACCTCGTCATGTCCGTTGTGTCCTGAGCAAGACACTTCACCCTTGCTCCTGATGGGTGCTGGTTAGCGCCTTGCATGGCAGCTCCCTCCATCAGTGTGTGAATGTGTGTGTGAATGGGTAAATGTGGAAGTAGTGTCAAAGCGCTTTGAGTACCTTGAAGGTAGAAAAGCGCTATACAAGTACAACCCATTTATCATTTATTTATCATTTAATGTACCCCGAAGAAGTGAGTCACACTTAAACCGAGATAATTTTTCTGCGTTGTCACTGCGCCATCTCCTACAAGCGCTTCGAGTATCTAACAATAGAAAAGCGCGATATAAAATCTAATCCATTATTATTATTATTACAATGCCATATTGATCCTTTATAGCGCTTCATGGGGGTTTAGTGCGTAATGTGTAATTTTCTGACAAAACACTAGGGGCGCTGTTTTCAACGAGTCAACTGAGTTAAAAAAAACCATGACACTTGTTATTTACTAGCTTTGTTGCAAGCAAAAATGGCAATTTAAGATAGGCAAGGATTGTTGTATCTGGAACTATTTGATGTTACAACAATCACTTTTACTGCAAATGTTGATACAAAATCAGAGGAGAAGACATTAGTAAAAGTGTCGTATACACAGGAAATAATGTCGGACAGACTGACCAATCACAGTTTTTATGGTTAACAGTACTTTAATGTCAAATTGTTTTTTTAAAGGTGCGCGCCGCACTAATAGGCGGGAGGGTTATGTAGGGGAGGTGTGACACGGCATAGGGTACACTGACGTAGCGCCTCGACACAGAATCAGGTTTTATACATTTAGATTTATTTCATTCCATTTTTCTAAAGGGAAGTTTTTGATTTTTGCTTACCCTTTTAGGGTTTACTCACACTTGGCCAATCGTAGCATGTTGGGGTACTGATTACTTCTGCCGAGTTTTATAATACACTTCTAAAATAGAAATTTAGGAATTTAACCTTATGAAAATTTTATATCAAGGTTATTGTGACCAAAATTATCACGGTTATCGTTATCACAGTATTGTTGAATGTGAAAAAAAAAATGAAAAAAAATACACACAATATACTTTTTTGGCAGAAAAAAAAAATCAAATTCACTTCCTGTTGTGTTGTGTAAAGAAGTCACTAACTTGAAGTTTAAATATAATGCTACTTGTGGGGCTGTCGTCGACCAAATATGTTCATAGAATCTGATTTGTTAAGATTTTTTTTTATGCTACAACACAAGGAATTTGACTGAGTAAAATACACTTTCATACATGGTTTGTGTAGGTGAACTAGCGGAAAGAGCATTACTGTTGCCAGACAGAAGCAGTGAGGGTGGCTTCCTGTCGAAGCAAACTCGTCGAAGCTACGCCGCCGGGTCCAATTTACGGCGAGCCCTACCATTTGGCCCACCCCAGGCGCGCTGTGGCACTGCGTGCTATGTATCCGAGGGGGAGCTTCTGTGCGGCAACACATGCTGACCTGCCCATTGTTCTCCATCTTGGAACATCTACCCTACGCACCCGTTGTATGTTGGAGGCCAGGTATTCAACGTCCAAGGGTCGACGATTCAACTGCGAGGTTGATTTGTCTTACAAGACTCCTCTGAATCAAATAATCAACTATTCTTAGACACTCTTAGCTACTTCACTGTCGTTTTAGGGACTTTCTTCAGGCTTCTGATTTAGTTAGGGCTTATAGCGCCACCTGTTGCTTTGGCATGCTAATGACAGCCTGCAGTTTGAACTATTGATGACCGAGATTAACACAAACAAGTATTTAATCCACTCGACAATGCAAGTTTGTCTTCTTAATCTCGGCTGCCGCCTGATTGCACATTTTTTTTCTTTGTATTTTTTTGTCTTCATTCCTGCGTCCTCCCTTGCTGCCTGATAAAGGTTTGGACGTCTTCCAAGGATGTCCATTGGCCCAAAATCAAATTCTAAATGATCTCTTGTATTATTTGTCTCCTCCTGTTAAACGAGATAAGGTGCTACGTGGTGGACATCGTCTCGGGGGGAGAATTTTCACTCTTGTTTTTTTTCCCCCCCCCAGCGTCTGGCGAGCCGCTCTTGGATAACTAACATGGTGGTACACTGATGACTGCTTTTCTTAACGTTTGCTCTCCTCAACAAAACAAGCCACAATGAGGATTATTCCTACTAATTGATGGAATATTTGAAAGCTACATGTTCTTGTTTTGCATCCTATTCCTTGCCAAGGAGCCTCTAATGAGCCTTTGTTAATTCGACATATTTTAGGGAGAGGAAAGCAGGAAGACGGCAATAACAATCCACTTCCTGTCTGCTGTTTGTATGTAAGCGTTAGGAGGTAGCAAAGCACTGACTCAGCTGTCAAGGAGTCTTGCTAGCTGGCGCTGATGGGAATGTGCAACGATGTGTGTGTGTGTGTGAGAATTCCTGGTCAGGTTAATCCAGCGATTAGTTTTATGCTTTCCCATCCGCCTGCCGTATTTTCTTCACGTCTTCAGTGGGGAAAGTTGTGTGACTCAGCCAAAGTGCAGGCCAGCAGAACAATAGGTCACATTCTCCAGCGGGCACATCTTGTAAAATGTGTTTGATGCTTGCATGTGTCAAACATAACTTTCCATATCCAGGCGGCGGTGTAAATGTGTTTTTACAACAACTTAAAGTCTGCAGTTTAGCGCCGCTTAAAAGAATAAAAAAAATCACGTCAGCATGTGAGCTCCTTGCCTGAAAGATTTCTTCTTCCAGACCTGCACGCTGCAGCTTTTATGACTTGTACACTAACACCTATCGGAATGAACCTTGCTTTTATGTTGGAACGGCCTCAAGCTTCCTTTTGTTCTCCACTTTCATATTTAGATTCCACTGGGAACTGAATGATTGACGGCAGCACACCCAAAAAGTATGATTTATTCTTTGGTTGTGATGTGCATAAGTGTTTTTGATGTTTGTGCCTGTGAGAGGCTGCAGTTACAGTGCATTCGGAAAGTATTCACATTTTCCACATGTTGTTATGTTACAGCCTTAATCCAAAATTAATTTTTACTCCCTAAAATTCTACAGACCCCATAATGACAATGTTAATTTTTTTTTTTTAAATGAGCAAATTTATAAAAAAAAAAGAAAAAAAAGAAAGAAAAATCACATGTACTGTACATAAGTATTCACAACCTTTGCTCAATACTTTGATGCACCTTTGGCAGCAATTTTAGCTCAAGTATTTTTGAGTACAATGCCACAAGCTTGGCACACCTATCTTTGGGTAGTTTGGCCCATTCCTCTTTGCAGCACCTCTCAAGCTCCATCAGATTGGATGGGAATCGTTGGTTTACATCAAGGATGTCTCTGTACTTTGCTACATTTATTTTAGTCTAGTCAGAGAGGTGACGAAGAACCCGATGGTCACTCTCTCAGAGCTATAGCATTCCTCTGTGGAGAGAGGAGAACCTTCCAGAAGGACAACCATCTCTGCAGCAATCCACCCATTGAGCATGTATGGTATAGTGGCCAAATGGAAGCCAAATTACACCAAAAAGACTCAGACTATGAAAAACTAAATTCTGTGATCTGAGATTGAAGTCTTTGGCGTGAATGCCAGGCGTCGTGTTTGGAGGAAACCAGGCATCGCTCGTCACCAGGCCAACACCAACCCTACAGTGAAGCATGGTGGTGGCAGCATCATGCTGTGGGTATGTTTTTCAGCAGTGGGAACTGGGAGACTAGTCAGGATAGAGGCAAAGATGAATGCAGCAATGTAGAGAGAAATCTTAGATGAAAACCAACACTTCCCATCCAACCAGGTGGAGCTTGAGAGGTGCTGCAAAGAGGAATTGGAGAAGAAGAATGGGTGAAACTGTCCAATGATAGGTGTGCCAAGCTTGTGACATTGCATTCAAAAAGACTTTAGGCTGTAATTGGTTGTAAATACTTATGTACATATAATTTTTTTATTTTTTTTATTTGCAATTTGCAATATTGAAAAAAAACGTTTCACATTGTCATTATGGGGTTTTGCCTGTAGGATTTTGAGGACAAACATGAATGTATTCCATTTTGGAATAAGGCTGTAACTTAACAAAATGGGGGAAATGTGAAGAGTTTCAGGATGTACTGTGAAGGACCTGTGTCACATCGTATTACATATTTACTTTCATCTTTGCCACCACAAAATATGCTGCGCGATAATTAAAGGTTACCAGTCTTGGCCTGAAGACACTTGGACATTTTGACAGCTTCAATGTTAATTTGCCAGCCTGTGTTATGTTAAAGCAGCTGCCGGAGAGTGACTATATTGAGGTGCAAAGGTTAAACACACAAACACACGCACAGACCTCCAGTTACTCAAGAAAAAAGGTCTACATTTATTAAATTACACGACGAAGCTAATTACGTTGTTTGAAATCACAGCGGATTTGCGCGGCTCATCGCGCGCTTTAATCAGCAGTTTAATTCCGGGCATCAAATCAAAGCACTTATTTGAAATTTGGGATAATGTGAGTTAATTGTTTGTTAGTACTAGGGCGATACACGCGCAATCTCACACACAGGAAATGAAACAGCTGAAGAGGAACAAGCAACAACAACATAGCAGCCATCGGTGACATCTGGACTCCATTCTGTCACCTGCTATCTCTTCAGCATGAACTGTTGTTGATCATATCTAGGCCTCCTCTCCGCATGTTATTAGCATGCAGGACACTCCTCCCGCTGCTCCTAGATGAGAGAATGTGGTGAAAGCGGCCAAAGTAAACCCACTGAGTGTCCTGCTGTCGGGGTCATTGGAATTCCTCTCCTATTAAAATAAGGATTATATTTTCTAGCCCCCTGACAACCTCAATCCACTCTGCCTTTTGTTCAAATGCCATATACAGTATGGACCACAGTCACAACTCTTATGATGCAAAGCAAGGAAGCTACAATCACTATAATAAACATACTCATCTTTTATGCTTGTGAAAACGCATCCGCCAGCTAGAAAAAGTCACATTACAAAGGCCAAAAAACAAAAGCAGCAGCCTTGGCCGTGTATTCTAGTCGAAATGATCCACCATGTAGTACATAAAGATTAGTAATTGTAATAGTGACTAAATATGCTAATTGTGTCATATTTCAGAACGGCAATTTATTTGTGGCGATTAGGGTGTGGCCGAGGGTGGTATAATGATGTCATCATATAATTTGAATGATTAACTATGGCACATACATACATTACATGTTAAGTTTTACAACACCGCATTTATAGCAGTATGTAATTATGTCTTTAATATTGGAGTGGTACTATAAACTGAACCACAATTTTTACATCCTTTGGTATCAAGGATGTGATTATAAACCTGTAGCTACAGTAAGGTCCAGAAGAATAGGAGATTTGTTTGATTTTTTTCCTTGACAGTATACACATTGTTACATAACAAATCAGCATGTGATTGAAGTGTTGAGTTTCAGCTTCAGTGAAGAGGTTTGAGCAAAACTAGGCATACCATCTAGAAATTACAGATACACACACATACATTATGTAGATAGCATCCATTTCATTTTCAGCGATTCACCGGACATACTTGTAGATATATTAATCTTGTTTAATATGCATAATTTAATGATGCCCCTAGGCTTCATTGACTACAAATGATCTTCATCCAAGTGTTAAAATGGTGGTTATATTTTTAGTGTGTTTGGGCACACTGAATGTACCAGAAAAAAGAAATGTACCATATTTTTCCGACCATAAGGCAAACCGGATTGTAAGGCGCACTGCCGATGAGCTAGTCTATTTAGGTCTATTTTCATACACAAGGTACAGACCATTTTCAAGCCGCTTTCTGACCGTCTCTTCAGGATGCGCCGTTTTGTGGGCAGTCTTATTTATGTGGCTCTTCTTGAACAGCGTCTTCTCCCTGTTATCTTTTGTTGTAGTTGTTAGCGCTTCTATATCGAAACTACTGACAGACATAAGTTAGAAATGTACCCTACTTTGTGCTGCTTCGTAGCTTACCAATGTCGCATTAAAACCTTTTGACAGATTTCTGAGCGCTGTGTGTAATGTTTCATATTCTCAATGAAACATCAAAGTTTTGGTATTGTTTACTTACCGGTACTTGCTAGCATCATTTATTGAACAGGCGTCAACCTGCAGTACACACGTATATCTTATGTGTGACTGCCATCTATTGGTCACACTTGTCATTACACCTTTTACTACATACTTGGTTTAAGGTCAGTTAGCACAACCAGAATTAATACATACACAAGGTGCACCGGTTTATAAGGCGCACTGTTTATTTTTGAGAAAATGAAAAGATTTTAAGTGCGCCTTATAGTCCAAAAAATACGGTATTTGTGGCGGGCCAAAATGAAAGAATGAATTGAAACACTGCAGCCATTATTGTGAATAAATAGTAATATAATATTTGCAAGATAATTGTGTCTTGCCAACAGTTTGTTTACCTCGTTCGTTTGTTACAACCTAAGCTGCTTAACAGGTTGCTGCCGTTTGCGTTGATTTAATGCATGTCAGCATGTTACGACCTGTTTGATTGCCCTACTTTCTAAGCAGGTATACACCTTGTTAAGAGCACAGCTAATAAACATTCCAGACCTTCCCGTCTGCGTCCACGCCTAATGTTCACAGAAAATGCAGTCTCCGATTGTGTGTTTGAACAAAGGCAGGCGTTCTGTCGCTTTCAACTCTTACTTGAAGGCTGCTTTGGAATGTGTGGATGGCATGATGTCATCGCCACAGTAAGCTTTCTTTAAAGCATTTTGTGTTTAATGGATAAAAGTGTGGCCTTTCTCCCACAACAAGGCTCTTTTTTTCAATTCATCCCATAAAGCAGAGTAAGCCAGAGCAAACAATACAGAAGAAGAGTCTTCATTTTCACTGAGACCTAATCCCTTTTCCTAAATTTGATTTGGGAGAGTCGGCCTGCGCCTGGCGAAATGCTGCTTCTGAAATAATTAAATAGTGACCTGCTGGAAACGCTGGAGCTATTTGTTTGGTTCCTCTAAGACATTATTTACTTAATTAGGCTAAGTTTTAAAATTCCACTCTAGCAGGCAATGCGCTTTTTTAAAAGGGGCAAACCATCTCTGTCTGTCTTTAACCATTCTTCACTAATGACGGGGCCTCGGCCCCCAGCCAAGTACAAATGCCCAAGTGCTCTGGCATCTTGTTTTGTGTGCTGCTGAAGACCAGTGAAGGAGGTTACGTTCCCATCTGGCGTCAATGTTCAACGCCGTCTTCCTTTAAATCGCTGCCAGACATTTCCTGTGTGCGAGGACCTGATGTCATTTAATAAAAAAGGTCATATAATGCAAAACGCGCTTTTCTTGCTTGCCTGTGGGGGGTCTCTATACAAATTTTTCACTTAAGATACGATACCGATATTGGAGCTTTGAGCGTTGGCCAATATCGATTTTTGAAAAGGCTTGATTTAGTGAAATTACTCAAAACAATGGTAAATATGAAAAACAAAGTAAGTTGAATGATGCAGACACGTTTGTTTTTGGACACTTTCTAATACGCTTCTGCCTGGGAGACTAGTATGTGGTCAATTCAGTTTATTCATTGATATAGCACATTTATATACAAACCCAGTTGGCCAAAGTGCTGTACAGACATAAGAAACAATTACAAAAAAAAAGTGCACGCAGTGTCACATTTACATTGTAACACGGAAGGATAAATACAATACAATAGTAAAATGTACCTTAAAAGAAGTGTAAATTATATACCCTAAAAATACTAAAATGTAAAAAATTAATTGTTGAAAACCAGAAATAAAACGACCAAGACATCCTGACTAACTGGATTTGAACGCCAGGGAGTAAACATGTTTTTAACCTGGATTTAAATTGGCTCAGAGACTATGAGGATCTAATGGATAGTGGAAGGTTGTTCCACAGTCTGGGCCCTGTCACTAAGAAGGCTCTATCTCCTTTGGTTTTGAGTCTGGTTTTAGTTACAGCCAGGAGGAGCTGGTCTGAAGACCTTAGGGTCCTGCTGGGAGAATAGGGCTGCAGCATCTCAATTAATTAGGGCAGGACTACTTGCTGCAAGCATTTAAAAACTACATGTACAATTTTAAAATGAACTCTAAACGTAACTGGGTGCCAATGAAGGGAGGCCAGTACAGGGGTAATGTGCTCATGTCGTTTGGTTTTGCTTAAAAGACGAGCAGCAGAATTCTGCAAGCGCTCCAGCATCTAGAGAGAACCCTGATCCAGACCTATGTACAAAGAATTAAAGCAACGTGACGTCACAAATGCATGGATAGCTCTTTCAAAGTCAGCCTGTGGAAGATACTGTTTTGTTTTTGCAAGGAGTCGTAGCTGAAAGAAGCCAGATTTAATAATGGAGCTGATTTGTTTGTCAAGCTGTCAAAATAACCCCAAGGGTCCTTGCTGATGTGTGGCAATATGAGGACACAGGACCAGTAGCACAGTCAGGTCCTTGCAGCGGGTTTGTTTGACCAAATACGACGATTTCTGTTTTGTTTTTGTTTAAGCATAAAAAATTGGCCCCCAATCATTCCTGTAAGTCACGCAAACAGTTCTGCAGATTAGACATAGCAACCTGGTTATTGCTTGCTGTTACAGGAAGATATATTTGTGTCAGTAATATGCAACTATAATTATTTGATACCTGTTTATTTTGACAAATGTGCTGGTTTAGGCTGCAATATTCAACTAAGGACACTTATTATGTATGTCTGGCCTGTGTGCTATTGTGTGCTTAGCTGTTGTTTATTTGTAAGACTCCGCCATGTTTATTTCTGTTATAATTCCAGCAAAGATGAGCTAAAATGTTATGTTATCGGTTGTTTCAACTAGCACAGGTCACTACACCGACCTCCAGCTACCTTTTAAAGAAGTACCTACTTAATGTTTGTTTCGTGACAATGTATCTACTCGGACAACAGGGCCAGCGAGACCGCCTTCAGACATACAGCACGGAACCTGGCAAAGAGCCCTGCCCCAGTCCAAGGTCAATGTACAGAAGGATTTACACCCAAATACACTTAATTGCGTAGACAGTTCCTACAATTTTTGGCAATAGTGGATACAATGAAGCAGTAAAACCACTAACAATATACAGACAATTTGTATTGATACATTAGCATGTAGCCTAAGAGGACTACGGTACATGTTTATTTACATGGATAAAGAGGCTATGTACAGTATAAATAACCCAACATTACTTTAGGGATGTTAACTTCATAGCATTTCAAATAGCAAGCCAGACATTAAAATACCACATAGTTTTTATACTTGAAGTTGTTTGTAGCATACTGATTAAAAAGAAATGCTCCAATGAGCCGTAAATACCCTTAATTTGTTGTAGGTGGAGAGGATGGCAAAATCAAGTGCTCCTTTTCTTCTACCCCGTAGGAGATTGTAGAATTATCCTGAGCTCATTGATCGTGTGGGACTTTTCACATTTTATTTTCAGTTTCAGTGTATTTCGAACATGCATACGATACAATGTAATGCATCACATATTTCCAGTTGTTTCATTACAGCACGTCTGAAAAGGAGTAGGAAGAAGCAGAGCTTATTTAGTCCTATCCCTTTTCATATCATAGCAGTTTTATCCCATGTCCTTATTCTCTGTTTCTAACAGAACATTAAATGAATAATAAATGAATGAATATACCATAAGTAAGTAAACAAATCTTAAATGCATACATTTGCACCAAAAGTTGTGCAAATATTCTGCGAGGATGTACCAGAAAACATCGAGCTTTAACACATCAAACATTGAAAACAAATCAGAGATGTTGTGATATTGTATTTTTTTTTTTTATCATATTGTATATGTATTGTGTGCTTCTTTTTTCTTTTTCTCTCCCTTTATTTTCTTTTTCTTTTAAATTTAAATGTTACTGCTTTTTTACATCATGGCCAGGGGACTACAGATGAAAACTAGCCTTCTGGATAATTCTGGCTTTTTTAACCATGTGTGGTCATGTGTTTTTATGAAATTGCATTGTGCCCTTTGAAATAAACTAATCTATTTAATTAAATAATTAATTAGAGAAAAATGAAATGCCAGCATCCCTGCTATGGTGTTTTAAAAGCTTACCTAGACGCCTGCCCCAAAGTCAGCCGCAAAGACAGGTGTTCACAAATTACTCATAAATCAGAAGCAGGAAGTTATCTGTATTGGTATTGGCTTGAAAAATAAAAGTGTGCATCCTCAAATATTTGACCAAAAAAAACAAAAAACATGCCGGGTATGTGCAGAGATCCACTTTATATACAAAATAGGACTAACTGTGAAAGAAGTCGTCACCGATTTTTAGCTTTTCGTAACATTTTAGTTTAATTGATGTAGATTAAGGGGTTCAGTTTATCCGTTTGCCCACCTGACTCGCGCTGCAGCATGGCACTGCCATCAGGCTTCATCAGCCCACAATTGCTACACAGAAGACGAGGCTCACTTTTTGTTTTCGCTCAAACGCTGCATTCATGATCCCCGAAATCAGCCGCTCGGCAGGTGTCCCTATTATTATTTGGCACAGGCGTGCGGTGACGGTGAAAATGTGATGAAAAGCCGGCAGAACGCTCAGCAGGAGGACGCTCTCTGCTTTGGAAGAAAAATCAGGAGGCGATTCATCTTTTTGAACTCAATCATTGTCAGCTTTGTAATTGAATCCCTCTTACATAAATGACCTTTCATGGTCAAATTACGAGGAGGTAATTATGCTGGCTCGCTTGCAGCCAAGATGAGGAACCCGTGTTGGAATGTTCTACAAGGTTGCTAAGGGCACATTTGAATGTTTTGCAATATTTGGACTGAAACAGAAAGAAGGTCAGTGACGGCAGAAGATAAACAAGCTGCATGGGTTATGGATATTCCAATGCTACTGGAGAAGTCCAAGGGGTTAAGGGTCACATTATGATCTGCAGCCAAAGGTTTCCAATTGATAAGACACTAGTTGATGCTTTAAAACTTCTGTTAACTTCTTTCATATCAAGGATCTTTCCAATTAGGATGTGTTCGTACTTGTAATTGTGTACTCTGGCCCAGACCAAAGATATGTGGTGAGCACTTTGGTGTGGTTTACTTGGCGCTCATGCTAGAATTTGGTCTTGTGACCAAAGGATGCACAGTACAGGGCATGATTCTAACCCTTGCATAGAGTAGGGACTAGTTTAGATTCCTTACAAGACAGCTGACACAGTCAGTAGTTAGCATTACATCTATTGTACGTGAAATCTATCTGTGCTGCTATCTTGGCCAGGACCCCTTTGCAAAAGAGATTCTGAATCTCAATGGGTCTACTTCCTGCTTTAAATAAAAGTCACGAGCTAATCATATAAGCAGTCAATGTCTGCAATGTGCCTGCGTTGTGGCCTGCTTAGCTGTGGCTTCTTTCCCATTTAAAGTAATGTAATATAATTTGTTGTGTATTGAAAATAAATCCAAACTTACTTATTTCTCAAACGGTTATAATGCGATTTACTTCATTGTCAATATAAAAACATGTGCTACTAATTCACATTTAATTTCTTATAAAAATTGTACTGTATTTTGCAACCGTAATTCTTGCCTTTGTCCTCCACCTCGGAACATCTTCTGAACACCCCCACTGCAGGTGATGCACCTCGGGTACTCAACCTCAAGGTGGTTCTTTTTATATTCGGCTACATTTAACAGCTTGCGTTTCGGCAAAAGCTTGTAAAATTTTATTTTTTACACTTTACGACACATTTCCTCTCACATTTAAAAAAAAAAATCTGAATGATTTTTTTCTCCCTGTCCTAGTTTTCCGCCTATTTGTTTGGTGTGCACCTGAGTTCTGATGCTCGCGTTCATACTTGACCAAACAAACAGCACTAGCAGGGCAAATGCACCATAGTTCATTTTAACTGGGGAGCAACATAACAAGCGTAAATGCTCCCTGAATGAAATGCCACTTATAGGCCCTTTTCCATTCAAATTTCAGGAACTTTAGGTTCCTGGAAGCTATAGTTTCTTGAACTATAGGTTTCGTAGAAGTGTGTGGTTTGTGTTTCCACCGCATTTTACAGTTCAGGGTAGTTTATACAAATCAGGCTAAGGACATATGGAGAAGTGGTTTAGTATATTTCTACACTAATACCATGTAAATAAACAGACAATATTAGGTCATAGTTATTCCACTAAAAAGTAAGTAAATTAAGTACAAAGCAATAATACACAAACGATATGATTTAAAAAATAAAATTTTACCGAATTGTTCATAAAAAGTCAGGCTTTTGTCCACGATGTCCAACAGCCAGAAAGTCGTTCCCTCAGTAAATGATGAATTCATGAGGGTCAGGTGGTTCCTTATGGTCAATTTTAGCTGTAAGAAGGTTATTGGCTGCAAACTCTCATCCACTCCAGGACCTCTTGTCCTCCAGGCGTGTGGGTCGGATCACATCTGACTCTTCTCACCTGGACACAAACTATTCTCTCCTCTCCTCTCAGGCAGGAGACTACGGTCCATCCACCTGAACAGTTTTTTTCCCCTCGGCCATCAGGCACATGAACAATAACAATATCTGATAGCTCAGTTACAGCTCATGTTATTCTATTCTGTTTTATGTGTTTCATGTTGCACGATTGCACCAAGTAAATTTCCTAGTTTGTGAACCCGTTCTCCAACAATGGCAATAAAAACTATTCTGATTCTGATTCTGAAATAACAATATATAAATAATATATATGTCAGTGTTTATCTCACGCTGACAGCACAAACATATCGGCTCTAGCGTTAGCTTGTTAGCATTAATTATCTGTTCACTTGAGTTGAGGCTAATAACTATACAAATGGAGTGTCACTGACTACTTTACAACATGTAATAAAGTAAAATAGTTAATATTTGATGTCATTTACTTTCGTTCCACTCGTGCACTGCCTCCTTTATTTCATATTTCTCCAATGAAGTAGTAAGCAGCTGAAGTCGTTGCTTCGAGTCCGGCTTTACACTCAGTAAATACGTTTAAAAAAAGTCCATCCACTTCTCGTAGATTCGCGTATCGAAATGAAGTTGGTAAAAAAATAATAATACAACATTAAACTGCAAATAATTTAAAGACTACGGCTGAGTAAAAACACTGCAAGCGATAGATGATCAGCGTTCTTTAGCGCAAAGAGATGCCCCACAAAAGTTCCTGTAAGTCGAAAGTTCCTTCTTTCTTTTCGTTGTCAAGTTTGTTGTAATAGAAATACACATAAGAAATAAACAAGTCGTCTAGAATTCTGTAATGACAGTCCTGTGTTCGAAAAATAAGTTATTAGGAACGCCCCCAACTGTTTTCAACCAATCAGCGTTCGACAGCACAGCTCGCCCCCCGATAAGGTTCCGGGAACCTTCCAAAAGTCCCACCTCGCTAGCAGGAACTCTGAAAAGTTCCTGAAGAACTAAATGTACCTATTTTTCGTTGGAAACCTGGGAACTTTATTTACCTGGTTAAATGGGAATGTTCCTGTAAAAGTTCTTGCTGGCTTAATGGAGCAGATGAAGCTATTATTACTACAAGAAGACCACTTTTATCGCAGTAAACGAGGGTAAAAAACACCCATGGACGGATGAACATCCTGCTTTAAAGAAGCAGAGAAGAAGATGGACTTGGACTTTAGAGTGCAGCAGGAGATTGACACTTTGAGCTCAGTTAAAATCCTTTCTGGCGTTGAGCCTGAAAGGTTGCGGGAAAAAGCCCCACAATAATAAATAAGTACTTGTGTGTGCGCGTGTGTGCATGTGTCACACGGTGCGGAAAACGTGGTGACAGGAAGGAAGACGTGCACATGACAGTGAAAACAAGATTAGAGGTTGGACAAAAACAGAGAAAAGGTTCCATGCTGGCTCATAGAAGGATTGCATGGTGGACACACCATGGATGGATGGATGTTAAAAGCATCTTGACAAGGAAAAAACGCTACCTCGTGCATTCCAGTTTTTCCTGCAGGGTGTCAAACGCTATTGCTTGGCGGTTGGAAGCGATAACGACTCCTTGGTGTTGACATTCAGACTGGATGAAGGAGACGTAGTCTGCGGCCAATACAAGCTTGCTTCCATGAGAATGTTCAACAAAATGTTACATAATACAAGAACGGTGTCTGATTTATTGAAAGCAGATGTGGTCCGCAAATGATAAGAACGCTGGTGTAAAGTCTCAAAATAGTTCTTGTTTTGGGACACTTTGCTCACTCCATGCATGTTCTGGAACATCTCCTCCTCTTCAGACCTCAACAACAATCCGACACATAGACTAATCTAACTTTGTATAATACCTTTTATGCCAATGAGATCTTTTAACGATGTCATAACAGTAATAAATATTTAGGAGCACCAAATATATCCCTCCACTTTTGGGGTAGGAGGCACTTTGACGATCTATTTTGAAGTCACAGCTTTCTAAGCCAAAGAAGGAAAAACCCCCACCACCAGGCTTCACTACACATTATAAAATAAAGCTCTTCCAATTGTACTGTGCTACAAAGGGGGGGCTATAAGTTTGCTGATCTTTCTCAGCGAACATGCTAAGCTAGCATGTTGTTGCTAATAAAAATGTGAGTGTAATGTTAGCATAGTCTCTCATAACTTAGTTAGGGACCCAATTTCCCACCTGTTCGCTCAGGCAGGAAGCTTTCCTCACTCACAGTTGGGTTAGAAGGTACTCTGACATTTTCCCTCTAACCCTAACCCTAGTCTGTTGTTCGAAGTACAAATCTACAAGGTCCGAATCGCACTCATTTCGGCCTTGTAAGGGTCGGAAAAGATCACTAAGGAACCCAAATAGTCCCAGCCCTCGCCACGCCCCTGTACTCTTTTGAGTACATTTCCGACCTTTTGGAGCACCAAGACATTATGGGGTCAGTCTGTTCTGGGGCACTTTAAGATTATTTGGTGTACTTTGAGACCTTCAGGTCCATGAATCATTTCCTGAGTCCAGCTGAGGGGATTATAATCAGAGGAAGGTTACAATTAAAATGTTTACATTCAATATATTTTTCTCATGATCCTTATTTTTGATAGATCATAAAAATGATCAACATCGACCATTATAAAACACTTACTGTATATTGTGATACAGTTTTCAGCCATAACGCCCAGCCCTAGTATTATTTGGATTCAAAATGATGTCCCGTGCGGCTCATTAAATATGTGTGGTGGTCACGCCAGTGTCTGTTCTCAATGGGTAAGAAGTGCCATTTAGCTTTTCTCGACGAAAAATGCCCTATGCTTGCGTTATTTTTGGCTGTACAAATTGTTTAAATCGCAATAAGCATAAACGTTTCTTCAGAGTTCCTCGAGAGGTAATCAAGAATGGCGGAAGAGTGCAAGATTTGATTAAAAACGAGGACTAAAGCACCACGCACAAATGCACAAGTTTGCAGTGTTTACTCTGTTAAAGGTTTGTTTTATATACTTTAAACGTTTAGTGTTTCCGATTTAAGTATTATCTTGATATTAGTTGCATTTCTTAAAGCACATATTTGCTACAAATGTTCCGTAAAGCACCAACTCAGTGAGTCTAAATAAAATAAATCACATCTGAGCAAAATTTAAAAGAGTTATTAAGCTTTTACCAAAGGCAACGATTATAAATGAAGGTTTCACCACATACACAATGTTGAGATCTATAGTTATATTTTGATTAAGATGGGGAAAAACACCCAAGGGCAGGCAACAAAGTAGTCTTGATACTAATTTCCTTAACCCAGCCACACACAAAGAAGTTGTAGACTTCCATGCTTTTCCAAGTTTACGTCTGTTTTGTCAGGTAGAATGATGTCTGGAGCACATGATAGTTCGATATGTTTGGGAACTCCACCAACGAAAAATCCTTTATCACTCGACAATTTAAAAATAGAATAACGTTTAGAGATCTATTCCATTACATAGTTGTTGTTTTTTTTCTCATATCTGCTTTTTGCAGGAACATCTAGGCCCTTTGTGTACTCAGATAGTGTACAACAGCCATCTTAGCCGAGTTGACCACCACTGGTTTTCACTTCCGAGAAGAAATCACTTGTCTGAATACAAGCAATACATAATAAAGAAAAAAATCGAACAAATCATATTTGACTAAGGAAATCCTTACTTAAAGAAAGTCCTATTTGGAGGATATGCAATATATGGCATCTATTAAGTGCAGAATTACAGTGAATATGTAAAACAAAAATGGCTGAGGTATACAATAGCGCTTTTTGAAACCACACACACAGCTCATCAGCATTGAAGCTACAGAAACACAAAACGACGTGTTCCCAGTCAACTGTGTGACTTCCAGCGTCAAGGCTAACACATGTCCAATACTCTATTATGGCACTTATTTGGAAAATACAACAGAACTTTAAGTAAACATTCTCGTGAGGTCCTGATACATGGTCTGTTTCTAAACAGGAAGCTCTGAGACTCCCACTCAAGTTCTAAAGTCACGGATAATTACAAAAAAGTACTTGTGTAACTTAATACACAGAAGCACTTCCACCAAAAACCACACCGATGACATCATTAGCAAAAACATCCCTTTTATGGTTACGCTTGTTTCCCTTCTTTTTCCCATTTTGGATCCAAAGTCAACGTCGACTTTCCTGATTCCACATGTAAGATATAGCTGAGTGGTTAGCTGCCGCACAAACTGCATGTGTCCTTCTCTGGTGAAGAAAGCATGGAGGAGCAACAAGAGAAGGAGACAAGTTCAGAGGCTGTGAGAGCGAAGGAGCTGGCGTTTTCCCTAAGGAGCACTGATAAAGCGTTTGGCAGTAAAGGCTTTGCAAATGACTTCATTCCTCAAGGGCTGTTTTTAGCAGAAGAGCGTCTGTGGAGTTGGGCATCTTTTATGCAGCATGAGACCGGAAAGATGAGGTCAAAACACAAATCAATGCTGCCCGTTAAAATGTATTAAAATCAATTTAAATGGTAACTGCACAATTTTAACATGTGCCTTTTTTTAAAAAGAAAAACAAACTTATATTCGGAATATTGAAAAATAATACAAGACAATATAATACAAACAACTTTAGTAGTTTTATGAAGTAATGTAATAATAATGTACAGCATTTACTGGGGGTGTCGGAAAAAATTGTTCATATCCGATTTGCGATTTTTTTTTAATGATTCTTAACCGATTCAAAATTTTAAAAAAATAAATTTTTAGGACCTCTCCTGCTCATATACATTATAGGTCAGCAGCCAAGGAGTTTTTGTGACCTGTAACCTGTTTTTAAAATGTTTAATTATAATTCTATATACCAAATAATGTATTGCTCGACTCTATGAATTGAAAATCGTGTTGGATTGGGAATCATTTCTAAATCGACTAGTCCCCCCAAGAATCGAATTGAATCGTGAGTTGTTGCAAGATTCACATCCCTAGCATTTTTTTTGGAGTGTGGACTTCTACAGTACCTCATCCAAGCTGCTTCTCCGTCAAACACACCATCAGCAGCTTCTCCTTATTTTTATAGATAAATGCTCGCCGTTTAGGTATTATTTTAACGTTCTTGCATTATCGACTCATTCTACTTCAGTATGGTGCAAACTAGCAGTGCTACGCTGCTATGTAGCACCCTAGACGATACAACAGTGTTTTGTTCAGGAGAGAACACGGAAGCTAATACAAATAACAGAAGAAATTAACAAATTAAAATGATGATTTGAGAAAAACAGACTATCCTTAAACCTCAGTAAAACTAAAATAATGCTATTCTGTAACATACAAATAGACAGAATAGAAATTGAAAGGGTAAATTAAATCAAATTTCTAGGTATAATGATTTATGATCAAATGAACTTGAAATCATTGCATTGGACCAAAAATCACTTCATATTCTCTGCTGCTTGCAAGTGTTACCATATCTGAGTTATTGTGCAGAAATATGGGGATTTAATTACAAAAGTACACTTCATTCATTAACCGTGTTACAAAAAAGATCAGTTAAAACAATACATAATGTTGGATATAGAGAACAGTGGCGCAGTGGAAGAGTGGCCGTGCGCGACCCGGGGGTCTCTGGTTCAATCCCCACCTAGTACCAACCTCGTCATGTCCGTTGTGTCCTGAGCAAGACACTTCACCCTTGCTCCTGATGGGTGCTGGTTAGCGCCTTGCATGGCAGCTCCCTCCATCAGTGTGTGAATGTGTGTGTGAATGGGTAAATGTGGAAGTAGTGTCAAAGCGCTTTGAGTACCTTGAAGGTAGAAAAGCGCTATACAAGTACAACCCATTTATCATTTATTTATTATAACATTTAAACCCTTTATTTATTAAATCAAAAATATTGAAATTCCACGACATAGTTAATTTGCAAACAGCTAAAATTATGTACAAAGAAAACTATAACCTGCTACCCAAGAATGTACAATAATTCTTCTCAACAAAAGCAAAGAAATTTAACCTTAGAGAAAAAATGTAATTAAAACATTTGTATGCACGTACAACACTTAAAACCTTTTAGTATATCAGTATGTGGAATTAAATTATGGAATGGATTAAGCAAATAAATCAAACAATGTACTAATATGATCCAATTCAAGAAGCTGTTCAAACTTGGTGTTTACAAAGTTCAAAGAAGACGAACCATGATAAACCTTCTTCATTTATTGATAATCTTATTTATCTCACCATATGAAATACAACTTCCATACATCCATCCATTTTCTACCACTTGTCCCTTTCGGGATCGTGGGGGGTGCTGGAGCCTATCTCAGCTGCATTCGGGCTGAAGGAGGTGTACACCCTGGACAAGTCGCCACCTCATCGCAGGGCCAACACAGATACACAGACAGCATTCACACTCACATTCACACACTAGGGCAAAGTTAGTGTTGCCAATCAACCTATCCCCAGGTGCTTGTCTTTGGAGGTGGAAGGAAGCTGGAGTACCCGGAGGGAACCCACGCAGTCACAGGGAGAACATGCAAACTCCACACAGAATACAACTTACTTCACTAATTATCATTGATTTAGTTATGTTTTAATGTTATAACTTATGGAGTATATTGTGAATAAATTGAGAACAGGAAGTGAACAAAAGTGTTAGCAACTGCTATGTAATGGAAAAGGGGTAGGATCAAATAAGCTCTGCTTCCTCCTACTCCTTTTCGGACGTGCTGTGATGAAACAACTGGAAATATGTGATGTATCATGTTGTAATTGTATGCATGTTTGAAATAAACTCTAACCCTGTAACTGCTTCATGTAGAGAGCTAGCTACTAGAGATGCGCGGATAGGCAATTATTTCATCCGCAACCGCATCAGAAAGTCGTCAACCATCCGCCATCCACCCGACCTAACATTTGATCAGAACCGCACCCGCCCGCACCCGCCCGTTGTTATATATCTAATATAGACGATGCAAGGCATTAGTGAGGTTATAAAGCTTTTGCCTGTTAAAGAAAGAAGACTGATCCAATGCAGCACAGACATTCGCGTGCCACGCTGTCACGACCCAGACGCACACCAGTGCGCAATCATATGGGAGCCGCGCTGAGCGCACCTCCAAGCGCGTCTCGCTGCCGGCGACGGCCGGGTATGGGCCCGACGCTCCAGCGCCATCCATTTTCAGGGCTAGTTGATTCGGCAGGTGGGTTGTTACACACTCCTTAGCGGGTTCCAACTTCCATGGCCACCGTCCTGCTGTCTATATCAACCAGGGTGAGCCCCACCCCTTTCGTGAGCGCACTGCGCGCGGAGTGACCCCTGTTACGTGCCCTCGGCAACAGGGGTGGCGGGCAGGTAAGCTGCTTACCTGCTGCGCGTGACGCCGGCCGCGGCGAAGGCGGACGAGGCGGGGTGTCGGCGCGGTGGTGACCCTGGACGTGCGTCGGGCCCTTCTCGCGGATCGCCTCAGCTACGGCTCCCGGTGGGGCCCTCTCGGGGGAAGGGGCCTCGGTCCCGGACCCCGGCGAGGCGTCCCTTCTCCGCTCCGTAAAAGTGTCCATCTCTTTTTTTTTTTTTTTCTTCTGTTGTGGCATATGCAGCAGGTGCCTGCTCGTTTTTCGTATGTGGGTAACAACATTTAACTATGTATATATATTTCCGAATTGGTTTAACTGCCACCCGCCTGAATCTATTTAAAATCTTTTTTTTTTTTATTTCAACCGCCCGACCTGACCCGCGGATAAAATCTAATTTTTTTTTTTTTCATCCGCCCGATCCGCGGATAATCCGCGGACTCCGCGGTTGTGCCCGCAAACCGCGCATCTCTACTAGCTACAGTATCTGTAATGTTTTTGATGATTTTTTATTTTTATTTATTTTTTTTTTAATTCAATGAAAATCATCCACTGCTTCTTCTCAGCACTGTCCCTCACACTTACTTTCTTCTTTCCCATGGCTAGAAAAACTAAGTAATGTCAATGTCTAATTATAAGCTAATGCTAACGAGCAAGGCTGGATTTTTTGGTCGGCTCCTACAAGGTTCATTGTGACATTCGCTGATCCAACTAACCGTAGGGAGGCTCGTAACCCAAATTTGTCTTGTAACCTAAAGCATGACAGTTAGCCATGAGTCGAAAACTGGGGCATTCATATGCTGAGGTACCAGTTTTTTACGTACAGATTTGGCCCTACAGAAATCTAACCGTGAAAAGTGGAGCATACAAAAAATTAGGTACCGCTTTATTTTGTTGTGTTTCAAGGTGCAGTCTGTTTGGCCAGAATGTTCCTCCTGCTGTTCAAGGAGTGGAAAAGTTCTAGAAGTTGTTTGTGCTAAATTGTACCTCGTTCAGGGTCTCAAAGGATTAAAGATCCAGAGGTTATAATTTCTTCGTATGATCGTTTCCAGTGCGACCCAATTACTTTTTGCTTTGCTGCTGTGATTAGTTTTCATCGTCATCATTAACTCTTTTATCTCCTGCCAGAGCTTGGATGAACTCGAAGATGACGATGGCGGGGAGAAGGGCGGGAGGGCGGAGGAGGAGCAGCTGGTTCTGGCCAACACCTTCCAGAATGAAGCCATGACGGCTGATGCGGCGACGGGCCTCGTCACGGTAAGAAGGGAACACGGCCACTACAGAAGGTCCAGAACATTGTAAACCATTTTTTTTCTGACTGTCTCAAGTATTGTACCAAACAAAAAATGTATACTATACCTGGTACAGTTTGGATTTGTTATCATGTAACGGTTCTGAACCTCCCTTTTTAAGGCGAGGCCATCACATAATTTGACGCCGTAGTCAAAAGGCTTCTTCTTTTTCTCTATCCTCTTGTTGAGGGGCAGTTTGGCTCGTACAAGCACATGCATCCCCTGCGGTCATCCTCCATTTCTAATACAAAGTAGCATATAGTACGAACTTAATCTGTCAGTAAACTCGTTATGGAAGCGATTAAAAACTACAACAAAGATGGCAGGTCAAAGTGCAGCCACGCAAATAAGAAAACGGTGCATCCTGAAGTCAGAAAGTGGCTTGAAGATGGTCTGTAAAACATAATCGATGCAATATTTTGACCAAACAAACCACAATTACATGTTATGTAGACCACAAGGAAGTATTTTACATGTAGAAAAAAAAATCATAAGAGGGGTTTTCTTACATTTAGGTGGTTGCGCTTTAATGATTTATTTTCCCAGCAATTTTCTTTTGTACTTTCACTCACACAAGTCAGTGACCTTTCGACTTTGGTTTTGGTCTTAAAAGTGTAAGCGTTGAATATTACATTTGACAGAAAGGATTCTTGAAAAAGATGAGTCTTCTAATGTTCTGGGGTCTAGAGATTCTAAAAATGCACACCAACAGGTGACCAACCGGTTCCACAGAGTTTTTCTTCCGGTCACTCACACCAGTGAGCTTCCCTCTTAGGTTTTGTCTTGAAAAGTATTACAATATAGTAGTCCCTAGGGATACAAGTTTAATTGGTTCTGTGACACAGGCCGTACCCGGAAAAGCTCATAAGGCGAAACAGCGTTTGGAGCAACATATGTTGCAATCCAAGCAAGGTCTTTTCATGAACGCCCCTGCTTATTTTAGCAAGACAATGCCAAGCCACATTCTGCACGTGTTACAAGAGCATGGCTTCATAGTAAGAGTGCGGGTGCTGGACTGGCCTGCCTGTAGTCCAGACCTGTTTCCCATTGAAAATGTGTGGCGCATTATGAAGCGTAAAATACGACAACGGAGAGCCCGGACTGCTGAACAACTTAAGCTGTACACCAAGCTAGAATGGGAAAGAATTCCAACTGAAAAGCTTCAAAATTTGGTCTCCTTAGTCCCAAACGTTTACTGAGTGTTGTTAAAAGGAAAGGCCATGTAACACGGTGGTAAAAATGCCCCTGTGCTAACTTTTTTTGCAATGTCTTGCTGCCATTAAATTCTAAGTTAGTGATTATTTGCAAAAACAATTTACGTTTCTCTGTTCGAAAGTTAAATATATTGTCTTTGCAGTGTATTCAATTGAATACAAGTTGAAAAGAATTTGCAAATCATTGTATTCTGTTTTTATTTACGAATTACACAACATGCCAACTTCACTAGTTTTGGGTTTGGTACTATGAAAAGTATCCAGAACTTCCAAACCTGTTTAGGTAACACAAAGAAGCGATGGTTTCGTGCATCTTGTTGTGTTCGAGGAGATAACATGAATAAGTAGCACTCCTTTTGCAAAAGACCCTTTTTCAAAAATGGTTCTGCAAAATCCCAATGAACCACAGCTGTGCCCAAACCAAAACAATAACGAAAGTGCAAACTGCTGCTGGAGACGTGGCGTTCAAAGACAGTTTTTGCTTTTTTCAGTTCTGGTGAGAGGGAGTCGTGATGCACCTCTTTCGTCTGCTCCTTGGCCATCAGTCTTGTTCTTTTAGAGATGTTGTGTTGCACATGAGTCCACATGAGGCCTAACACGGAGCAGATGTGACTCTGCAGACGCAGGAAGACTCCCAGCATCACACAAAGCCGTTGTTTACTGCTTATGTCCACATGATGTGTCGTCTCTGTCCGTCCATGCGTGGACTTAAGGCGCAGAAAAGGACGCTGCGTAGGGAATTGATGGATGGCGCTCCTGCAGGCATCTGGTCTTAGTTATCGGGCCATACCCGCCTTTTGGTATGCGGCTCAGTACGTTTCAGCCATCCAGAACTGTACGGAACATTCCACGGGATCATCTTCCTTTCATGCGGCGCCAGTTCACCTTTCCGTCGAGTCTTGTAGACACTTTCGTTGTATGCTCGCATGAAAGGTGTCATAGTTCTCTGGGATGCTGTCAAAGTTACTGGATTTGAATGACTAAGTCCATTTCTAGTCAAATACATTTTTATTGACGTCGTGCAGAGCAACTGTGGACAAAATGACTTGAGAGAAGCTAAGCACACCTCATCCATCACGGGAAGCCATAAAACGTTGCAGCGTGACACTTGAGTGTGTCGTATCTGCGGCGCTGATAAGCCAAACGGCCTCTGCAGC
The DNA here is from genome assembly GCF_033978685.3 of Nerophis lumbriciformis. Lineage (NCBI taxonomy): Eukaryota > Metazoa > Chordata > Actinopteri > Syngnathiformes > Syngnathidae > Nerophis > Nerophis lumbriciformis. Next base: position 53,661,544 of record NC_084552.2, read on the forward strand.
ACATCAAGAAGTCGTCTGTGCCGCTTTAAGACCCATTGCTGATATTTGTCTCCGTTTTTACACGGAGGCGGAACTCTGGGGGCGCTCTTATTGGAGCTGTCAGTGCAAGCATGATGGATAAAGTGTGCGCTGATGTACTCCTGCTCGTCTCGCTTCGCTTCTTGAATTCTCCCCCAAACTGTCCATTTTCTCTGCAGATGAGGTGACCCGCTTGGCCTCGCCTCATATTGTTTGGACTCTCATTTTCCCTCAGAAAAGAATCAATCTTGCGCACTTGCCCGCGTCAGGAAGTTATAGAGGCGGCCAACACCCGAGAATAAAGGGAGCTCCTCTGCAGAATATTCTATGCATTGAAATGACAACAAGGTCTGAAAGCCAAGTAGATCCTCTTAGATCGGGCAGAAATCCTTGACATCAGACCCCGGGTTTTTGCTTTAAGACTTTAAAAACAGCAGAGTGAGTGTTCTCATTATGTTGAGAATCTTTGATGGGCGAAGTAAGAAATCTTGATTCTCAATGGTGAATTCACAGTAGCACAAAAAAATCTGAAAAAGTTACAATCTTGACACTGATATGCTCATTTCTAATTGACCATTAAAATGTTGTTACTTAACGATAGTGATGGTTTAAACAATATTGAAGCATCAACGCAAAATGAAACACAAGGAGTGACACAGTGTCTCTTGATGTGTGTGGCATACTTTGCGATCAGATATTGGTCTGATATTGGCAAAAAATAACTATCAGACCAATATCTAATATAGCATACAATACAAGCAGTCCTGCACAGCAAGTTAACATGTAAATGTCCTCCAAACATCACACAAGGTTGGTCTTTTCTTGTATTTCAGTCAAATAATTTACAAACCCTGTTTGAAAATGATTTGCAAATCATTGTATTCCGTTTATATTTACATCTAACACAATTTCCCAACTCATATGGAAACAGGGTTTGTACAAAAGGTAAAATGCTACTCGGAGCTTGCAGCTATATGACAGCTTAGCACACAATAAAACACAAGCTAGACATACGTAATAATTTTCTTTCATCAGACAATTTTGCAGTTTAAAACACATTTGTCAATATAAACAAGCATCAAATAATGGTAGTTGCATATTACTTACACATACAAAGTCTCCAAGGCAGCAGCGTATTAGAAAGTATCCAGTAGCAAACATGTCCGCATCATTCGACTCACTGTGTCATGAGCTTAACTTCATGAATTATGGTGACCACTAAGTATAGCCAAAACAATTACCACTCCTCTTCAACTTAAAGACAGCATAAATCCATAACGGGCGATGAATTAAAAACCATTGTTCTCTATTTTACTAATTTCACTTGATCAAATATTTTCTAACATTCCACAATACAAAATAATCAATGTAAGCAGAACAAGACAATATAATTGTAATAGAAAACAGTTTTCAGCATATGCCTCTTAACTTTGGTATGATTGTCTCTTTTCTTTACCAATTCTCTTTTTAAATTTCAGGACACTACAAGAACAGGAAGTGGCCGCCCTATGAGGTAAGACTTCCACAGTCCATTTTGTTCTGTTCCTCTGATGGTCTCTTTGAACAGAACCTGACAGCGCGCCATCTGGAATACCCTCCACCTCCACCCCTCGCTCGCTCATTTCTAACCCCATGGCATCGTGGGCAGGGAGCGCCTCGAGCGATCTGTGTGCTTAGAAAGGTTCGGGTCGGAAAATTTGAAGTTCACTCATGTACCGAGTAGCTTTGGCATTTGATAAGATGTTGGGTTTTTTTGGTGCCCGCTTTCTCTGCTCGCTAAGTTTGTGGCACAAAGTGCTTCATTCAATGTGTGCCACTGTAATTTATTGATGTACAAAAGTCCAAAACTTCCACTTATAAAGGTTCAAAACATACTCCAATTTAGTTGAAGTCTTGCAACTGCTAAATAAATATCAAAATGGCTGAAAAGTTAGGTTGTTAAATGATGAAAGTGAACTGTTAACTATAGGTTCGTGCATAAACGTTAAAATTAAGCACGTTGATAATTGGATACGTGTTGAGACCTCTCACTCTGATTACGTTTGTTTGTGTCCACAGGATGGTGGGGGGACTTAAATCACATGGTGCAGTACCATATTGTGTGTTTATGTTTTAAGTGTGTCTTCATGCTTGTGTGTGCGCTTTGACACAACGCTTTGCATGTTGTCGTGGGAAGACGCTTTCTTGTGTCTGTGAGGTAAAAGACACATTAAAGGGGAACTGCACTTTTTTTGGAAATTTTCCTATCTTAGACGATCGTTATGAGAGACAAGAACACACGTCCTTTTTTCCCCCCAGGATTTTAAACATGATAAGATCGCTTGGAAATGCGGCTAATGGTAGTCACTGTTGTAGCCTTTAAAGCCTCTAAAACAACTTCAAAACCCTCCATCAAAAACATTTGATGTACACACTGCAAGTGTATGTATATATATATATATATATATATAGGGCTACAACTAATTTGATAATCGATTAATCTGTCGATCATTACTTCGATTAATAACCGGATAAAAGAGACGAACGACATTTATATCCTTTCCAGTATTTTATTGAAAAAAAACAGCATACTGGCACCATACTTATTTTGATTATTGTTTCTCAGCTGTTTGTAAATGTTGCAGGTTATAAATAAAGGTTTATAAAAAAAATAAAAAGTAGCCTCTGCGCATAGCATAGATCCAACGAATCGATGACTAAATTAATCGCCAACTATTTTTATAATCGATTTAATCGATTAGTTGTATATATATATATATATATATATATATATATATATATATATATATATATATATATATATATATATATATATATATATATATATATATATATATATATATATATATATATATATATATATATGAAGGTCCTGAGTAGTCTTGGGTTCAATCCCGGGCTCGGGATCTTTCTGTGTGGAGTTTGCATGTCCTCCCCGTGACTGCGTGGGTTCCCTCCGGGTACTCCGGCTTCCTCCCACTTCCAAAGACATGCACCTGGGGATAAGTTGATTGGCAACACTAAATTGGCCCTAGTGTGTGAATGTGAGTGTGAATGTTGTCTGTCTATCTGTGTTGGCCCTGCGATGAGGTGGTGACTTGTCCAGGGTGTACCCCGCCTTCCGCTCGATTGTAGCTGAGATAGGTTCCAGCGCCCCCCGCGACCCCAAAGGGAATAAGCGGTAGAAGATGGATGGATGGATATATATATATATATATATATATATAAGGTAGAAATGGACACATTCATAACAATACGTAATATGTACAATATCTACTATATTTTCATAATTTTAATCAATGCAGGGACTGACTTCTTTCGCGCATTGATTTCCGTTTCCATAGCAACGCATGTCTGACAATGTGTGTTCCTACTTCCGGATACAAAACGGTTGTGTATGTTCTAGTTATGGCAGACTTGGTAACAACCAATGAAGATGACTATTTTTGGACAAATGAGGATTCACAACTTAATATTTTTTAACCTGAATGAACGGAGGATGAACTGTTGCTTAAAGAAGCGAGCATGAAGGAAGAGTGAGACATTGGAGCAGACGGAAGCAGATAGAGTGAGGTGAAAACGACTCAAAGCTGTAAATATGGAATTTGGAGACAAGCTATTTCGACATAAATGGCGTGCTTACCCCAAATAAACTTACCAAAAATAAAACTTTCCCGGCCAGCTAGACCAAAGAGACGACTGTCCGTCGAGTGAGTCACGCTTTATTTTGATCATGGTACACGCAGCATGTCATGCGTGTAAATTACAACTTCACTGCATACGCTGTCTGGCTAGCTGTGTACGAACAAAACATGAAATGTGGGCTAATACTTTACAGATACTTTAATATGATTGTTCATGTTTTTAGTCAGTACGGATTGGTGTCTTACCGCTTTGTGTTGGGCATTACAAACTCAAACGCATTTTTTGTTGTCCTAGAAGCTATCCTATCTCTTGCCTTAGCTAGCTTTTATGGCTAATACCGAAGCACGCTGATGTGTTACTACGCTAGAAAAAGAGTTCTTCAGTGTTTGCTCTTACAATAACAATGTCGCTACAGCTTGGTTATTATACAGGTAACGGAACGTAAATGAAGTATTGTTGACGGTTTTTTAATGTATTTTTAAAGTGATTTGGAGGTAGAATTGATTGCTCCCATTAGCTGCATTGCTAGCTACCTAGAACAAGCCGATTTTTACATGTTAGAATGCAAAATCCCAAAGATAGTGATGTTCCCCTTTAAATGCACTTTGAAGTCACTGTCTGTGAAAATGAGGGCAAATAAGTTTAATAAAACAAAAATAAAGTCAAAATGCTAACTCTTAGAGGTTGCCTGACAGACATGTGCAGTGTAGATATGTGTATTTACATTTTGCATTAATTTTTGTAACAGTACAATTAGGGTTTTTTGAAAATACTGTACTTTTTTCTTAGTTTTTCTCGTGTATATACAGACTGTCTCATGTCTCATTATGGCATACAGCTTAAGAAAACTCAAATATCCTATCTCAAAATATTAGCATATCATGAAAAAGTATACAAGCAGGCTATTTAACTAATCACTTGAATCGTCTAATTAACTCGAAACACCTGCAAGGGTTTCCCTGAGCCTTTAAAAACACTCAGCTTGTTTCAGTAAACTAAATCACAAGTATGAGGAAGACTGCTGACCTGACTGCTGTCCAGAGGACCATCATTGACACCCTCCATTAGGAGGGTAAGACACAAAAATAAATTTCTAAAAGAGCAGGCTGTTCACAGAGTGCAGTTTCAAAGCACATTCATAAAAAGTCTGTTGAAAGGAGGAAATGTGGCAGGAAACGCTGCACAACCAAGAGAGAGGACCGAAGCCTTAACAGCATTGTGAAGAAGAGCCACTTGCAGAATTTGGGGGAGCTTCAAAGACAGTGGAGTGAAGCTGGAGTCCAGGTATCAAAAGCCACTGTTCACAGACGTGTCCGGTAAATGGGCTACAATAGCCGTATTCCCATGGTCAAGCCACTCCTGAACTCAAGACAACAAAAGAAGCGTCTGACTTGGGCTATGGAAAAGAAACACTGGACAGTTGCACAGTGGTCCAGAGTCCTGTTTTCAGACGAAAGCAAGTTTTGTATTTCATTTGGTAGTCAAGGCGCTAGAGCAGTGGTTCTTAACCTTGTTGGAGGTACTGAACCCCACCAGTTTCATATGCGCATTCACCGAACCCTTCTTTAGTGAAAAAAAATAAAAAATTCAAATTCAAGACAAAGTTATATGTTTTTGGTAACACTTTAGAATGGGGAACATATTCTAAGTAACAAAGACTTAATTTAGAGGTTTTTGGACACTAGGGGAACATATTCTATGTAACAAAGACTTAATTTAGAGTTATTTGGACACTATGGGAACATATTACAAAGTCTTAATTTAGAGTTATTTAGTTAGGGTAAGGGTTAGAGGGTTAGGGTTATAATAAGGCCGTGCCGAATAAGGCATTAATAAGTACTTAATAATGACTAGTTAAGAGCCAATATGTTACTAATTTGCATGTTAATAAGCAACTAATTAATGGTGAATATGTTCCCCATACTAAAGTGTTACCATGTTTTTTTACTGGTGCACAAAATGAAACAAAACCAACAAAGTGCATAAACTCACAACAAATTACACACCTGCAAATCAGTCTGACTTCTGCTGTTGCCGTATCCGTAATTCGCCGATAGGGAGAAGTTTTTATTTACACGATGAGTCGGGTGTGTTTTGACCTCCGCCGAACCCCTGAGGCCGACTCACCGAACCCCTAGGGTTCGATCGAACCCAGGTTAAGAACCACTGCGCTAGAGTCTGGAGGAAGGCTGGTGAGGAGCAAAATCCAAGTTGTTTGAAATCCAGTGTGAAGTTCCCACAGTCAGCAATGGTTTGGGGAGCCATGTCAGCTTCTGGTGTTGGTCCACTGTGTTTCATCAAGCCCAGAGTCAATGCAGCTGTGTACCAAGAGATTTTAGAGCAATACATGATTCTATCTGTTGAAAAGCTCTATGGAGATGATGATTTCATTTTCCAGCATGATCTGGCACCTGCCCACAGTGCCAAAACCACCAGTAACTGGTGTACTGACCATGGCATTACTGTGCTCGATTGGCCTGCCAACTCCCCTGACCTGAACCCCATAGAGAATTTGTGGGGTATTGTGAAAAAGAAGCTGAAAGACACCAGACCCAATAATGCAAATGAGCTAAAGGCCGCTATTGAAGCATCCTGGGCATCCATAACATCTGAGCAATGCCACAGGCTGATTGCCTCCATGCCACGCTGCATTGATGCAGTAATCCATGCAAAAGGAATCCCAACCAAGTACTGAGTGCATTAATTGACATTTTCAAATGTTTGATTTTGTTTTGCTGTAATAAATCTTTTTTTTTTTTACTTGGTCTGAGGAAATATTCTAATTTTTTGAGATAGGGTTTTTGAGTTTTCTTAAGCTGTATGCCATAATCAGCAATATTAAAATAATAAAAGGCTTGCTATTTCAGTTGATGTGTAATGAATCCAGAATGTATGACATTTTCATGTTTTTAGTTGCATTACAGAAAATAAAGGACTTTATAACAATATTCTAATTTTCTGAGACAGTCCTGTGTGTGTGTGTGTGTGTGTGTGTGTGTGTGTGTATATATATATGTACCGTATATGTATGTATGTATGTGTATATATATATATATATATATATATATATATATGTGTATGTATATATATGTATGTATGTATATATGTGTGTGTATATATATATATATATATATATATATATATACACACACACACACACACAAGTTTTTTCTAAACGGTTAACGGTAAAAGAGAGAGTATTTGGGACACATTACAAAGACAATATTCAAAAATTATACTCTGTGAACAAAGTTACAAGAGTGAAATCACATTACTTTTTTAAAAGTAGGATAGAGAAAAATGTAATGTTTTTGACCAAAAATGTTTGTTAGTTTTTAAAAAAAAATTAAAAATCTACATTTTACTTGAAAAGTTTTCCCCAAAATAATTTCAAACTTTTTCAAAAATGTATAAATTTTTCACAAAAATACAGACCTATATAAAGAAAATTATAGTATTATCTTTCAAAAAAGTTTTTCCTGAAAATCTGAGCTGGCCGAAGAAATATTTAATTCATTATATTAAAGAATTAGTTACAAGTTACAAGAATGAAGTCGCATATAGATTTTTAAAAAGTAGAATATTAATTTTTATAAAGTTGCATAGAAAAAAGTAATGAATTTGACCAAAAATGTTTTGTTTATTTAAAAAAAAAAAAGATTAAAAACTCTACAACCTTTTTTTGAAGTTATTCCAAAAATATTTTAAGCTTTTTCAGAAATGTATACTTTTTTTTTAACAAAAATATAGTACAAAAAAAATTACATTATATACTTTGTTAAAAAAACTGAGATTCCCATCCTACAAAAGAGTATTTGGGACATACTGAAAAGACAATATTTCATTAAATATGCTAACAAAATTACAAAATTAAGTCAGTCACTCATTTGAAAAAGAAGCATAGAAAAAAGTAATTTATTTCCCCCCCCCAAAATTACATATATTTGGTTTAGAAAATGAAAATATTTGTTCTTAAATTTTTTTTCCAAAAAATCTAAGTTTTTAAAAAAATTTATACATTTTTCACAATTTTGTTTTTATATTTTTGAGGGGAAAATATATTTTTTATTAAACAAAACATTTTGATCATATTTTTTTTCTCCAAAATAATACTATAGATAGATATATATATATATATATACTGTAGCATTATAAATATTGTTTTCCCCCTATAATAACCTGCTTTTTGAAAACTTCTTTCCTTCAAAATATGAAACTGTTTCATCGGAAATGTTGATTTATTTTCTATGCTACATTTTTATGAATGTGACTATGTTCTTGTAACGTCATTGTCGGAGTATTATATTTTTTTTGTATCCAGTGTGTCCTTAATGAATGTTCGTGCCTTCCAGTAGCAGCAGCAGCAGGAAATAGCATTCCATTTGTTCTCTAGCTGCACAAACGGTTACGCACGCTCCATCATTATGAAGCCCATTCCTAATATGTAAATTTCTTTTTGCATCAAAGTGGAAAAAAGGCAGGCGGTCGTTGATAATGCCCGCCTAATTGAAAGCCCCACCTGTTCTTTTCAGCATGTGTCATCCCACCGGAGTTTGGTGCATGATTCATGCCTGTTGTGAATAAACTCACTTTGAAGCAGCAGGTGTACTCATGCTCTGTGATTGTGTGTGTGTCTGTTGGTCATACAGCGACGAGGAGCTAGGCGCCATCAGCTGGCATCGCCACTGTCGGGACACGGCGCCGGGAAGTCTGGAGAAGAGGTTGGAGGAGCTGGAGAAGGTAGACCAACGTTTTGCTGCCTTTTGCATGCCCACTTTCAAAAACAAACTCATACAATAATAGCACAACAAACTTGTGAAAAGTGTCCTTACAGATGCCTTATGGGTCAGTATGATAGTGGTTCACGTAGACCAGGGGCTTCATTAATTAAGAGTTGCATGGATTTCCTATAAAAAATGTGCGTATGTTCCAGCAAAAAAGAAAAAATCAGATGTGCACACGCGCTAATCCAAGCACAATTTTGTGTTGCTGTGCATCCCTATTAACGTGGAATTGATCGCAGATGTTTGTGTGCCCCTCTCATAAATACCCAAATCAATTTGAAATTAGCCATGTGCCTGAGATTCGCACACTCCGTCTAATCGGAATTCAATAGGAGTCCATAGGAGGTGCTTCTTTCTCGTGTTTCGATCGAACGAAAGATGAGTGAGTGGGATAGTGTGTGCGAGCCTATCAATTCTGTGGGCTGCGAGAACCGCACACATGCTGAAATAAAACGGAAATGGTCGGACATCAGGAAGAAGGTGAAGAAGAAGATGGATGTGGCCAAAACAGGCAAAGGGAGCGGAGATAAAGTAGTGCTTTAGAAAAGGTGGGTGACTCTGATTACCCCCAGCATAAATATAATTTGTGTAATTTACAACAAAATGTGCTAGTATAGTAGCCTGCTCACGGACAATCAAGTGAAAATTGCGTAATATTTGGTTTGCAATCTTTTAAATTTGAACATGCCAACATATTAAAAAGTATATACAAGACTTTGACTCTTGTTTGATTATTCAATTTATTTTTCCAACTCAGGAGTGCTTTTTGCAGTTGCAGCCATACGTGACACAAGTTGGGCCATTCCTCCACCGTCTCCGGTGCCATTTGTGGCCGCTGTCCACCCAACTGGACATAAAGCTGGGCTGGAGTCACAGCAATAGGTGGCAAAATGACCGCATAGATAAATTAATAGACATCCTCACAAATATTAATATAAATATGAAGCATTAAATGCTTTGGCGAAAAAGGGAATTTTGTGTCCTTGCCTCGACTTTACCTTGTTGAAATTAAATGTTGGCAAAACCCGAATGGCCACTTCTGTGTGTTTTGTCAAAGTATCCACAGCCTGTTGAAATGTGCTTACGCCAGGCTTGAGGCACCGCACATTTCGGTGTCAAGTTCAGTCTTGATACATCTCAACTTTGCAGTAAAAAAGTGCGTACGCATGCTTAAAACCAAAACAAACAGGCTAAAGAACAGCTTCTTCCCCAGGGCCATAACCATCCTGAACGGACTGCCCCATTGTCCCTCATAACTGCCTTCTCTTCGGTGCAATAACCCATTCCACCAACCACCCTGTTTTTGTTTTGGTTTTTTTCAGGTATATATTCATTTCACACCATATTCATTGCACTTCTACATTTTTTATATTTTTATATATTTGCACATTGTTTTTCTAGCATGCACACATCGCACTGTATGGAATGGCCTCAATCTCGTTACCTTGCGTAATGACAATAAAGCTGATTCTGATTCTGATTCTTAATATATGAGGCCCCAGGAGACTTTGTGTTGTAGCTGACACAATATCTAACCAATATCGCATTCATAATGAAATTATCCTCTTTTTGCAAAATGCTAGCAACAAGTAGAAAAAGAGCTTCGGGCGGCACTGACGTAGGTTGAGGATGTCGGAGGTCGTCAGCAGCTTCCTGATGATGAGAATCCTCCTGATGGTCCAGTCGCTTTTCATCAAAGCTTAGACTTGTTAGACCACAGGGTCCATTGAACCCACATCAAAGCTGCCACAACCATCATCATCATCATTCGCAAGACCTCTTTTTTTTAATAAATATAGACAGTGAGAGAGCGGGTTGCCATGGAAACAGATGTAAGGTCACCTGATAGGAAGACTTCCTGCTCTAAAGCGTGAAAATAAAGTCAGCGTCACACGTCTTCCACTTACTTCTTCTTGGTTGCAGGAGCTGACCAGAGAGCGCCAGGAGAGCGCCAGGCTGCTGAAGACCCACCAGGACAAAGACGACCTCATCAACAAGCTCAAGGAGGAGATCGACCTGCTCAACAGGGTGAGTACAATCCAGCTCAAAGGGTTCCTCAAGCTGACCCCGCGAACGATAAAACGTACTAATGCCGCCGTCGCTGAGAAGTATGGTGCAGAATCTGATTAAATCTCAATCTTGCACTTTTGGAATTTGAAACCTAAAAGCACAGCACAACAGCAAGTTACATGAACAAGTTACAACCAGCAGGGGGCGCCCCTTGTCCAGAACCATTTAGGGCCTGATCCACTTAAGAGTTGCGTGTACTAAAACACATGCAAACTTGATATCACACAGCTGATCTAGGCAGTAGATTGCTTCTCTTTAGTAAACAAAATAAGCAGCGCAATACATGTAGCCTCTCAGTCTTCATGAATATGCAGAATATATGCTGATCATCAGAACGCCCACAGTACTAAGAGGAGAAGGTGCAAATATAATCATTCAGCACACGCAATGAAAAGTATGTGCTAACTGACAAAGTTATGCACACGGCTGTGAGAAAAGATGTGATTGCGCTGCAAAGACAGACGATGGATAGGTAATCCTGCGTCTACGTGTGAAAGTCAACATATTTGGACCGTCAAAAATTAACCTTAGTCACATTGTCTATTCAGCAAACTAAAATTTTATAATTTTAGAGCTGCTTGATGACTTAAGGGGCTGATAAAAACTAATTCAATTGATGTGTTTTAGTGTCTGCTGACATTTTTTAATGACATTTGTTGTTAATTAAGGAAATATAAAATTTTTATACATTTCCTAAAAACTTCTTACAACATGCATTTTCTTGTGTTAATTCCAGAAGACCATGAATGTAAAGATAAACGGTAATAGTGATAACTGCGGTAAAACTCCCAATGGTTAGTATTACTTTTTAAAATAAAACATGTGATAAACTCACGGACTGATTTGAGCCTGCCAGCTAGCTTAAATGATAACATGAGTACAAGAGACATTGTCTTTGACCGTTAAGAAACAACATACCCCAAACTAAACTTGTATAAACACTTAATGTCTGGGGAAATTAAGCTATTAAATTTTCCACATTACTGTGCTCGCTTAGAACTCAGGGGAATACAAAACAAAGATGTTTTTATGGTGCATTAATATTAATAAAGTATATGTATTTCATTTAGGTCAGTGGTGCTCAAACTTTTTTCATCAAGTATCACCTCAGAAAAAGCTTGGTTCTCCCAAGTGCCACCATAATGACCAACATTAAAATACAGTAGCATAGTCGGCCTAAATATTAAATAAAAACAAGGCAGAGGTTTTATTCAACACATATATTTAATATTTTTGGCCAGTGTAACATTACACACAGTTTGAACAGCAACACTGTAAGAATATAGGAAAATAAAACACTGTGCTTTAATTAGTGGATTTTTTTGTGTACCACTAGATGGAGCCCACGTACCACTGGTAGTACACTTACCATAGTTTGAGAATCACTGATTTAGTATAAATCTTAGTTAATAGTGTGAGTTTTCAACTTAAAACTGAATATATTTATTGATATTTTATTATATCTATTATTTTTATGTTTTGTAATAATGCATACAGTAAATGGCGTGAGGTTCCCCAGTCTTGCCTGAATTGGAATACATGTGAATAAAACTACTGACACGTAAAATTATTATTTTTTATTATTGATTTATTTTAATGTGTGTTATTTAGCATGCTAAGTTAATGGAGTGAGGTTTCCCAGGTTTCCTCAAATATAATTAAATAATTTGATTTTGAAGACTTGCAAATAAAAATATATACATATGTGTAAAATTAGATTTTTTTTATTTTGAGCATGAGGTTTTCTAGTCTGGCATAATATATTTCAATATTTTTGAATGTAAATCCATCCATCTATCCATTTTCTACCGCTTTGCAAATATTAAACATTTGGTGTGAATTCATTAAATTATTAGTAAAATTTTTTTTTTTTTGTGTGTGTATCTAAAATACAGTAATCAATCAATCAATCAATCAATGTTTATTTATATAGCCCTAAATCACAAGTGTCTCAAAGGGCTGCACAAGCCACAACGAGATCCGCGGTACTAAGCCCACATAAGGGCAAGGAAAAACTCACAACCCAGTGGGACGTCGATGTGAATGACTATGAGAAACCTTAGAGAGGACAGCATATGTGGGTAAATTTTCCACATTGCTGTGCTCGCTTAGAACTCAGGGAATACAAAACAAAGATGTTTTTATGGTGCATTAATATTAATAAAGTATATGTATCAATCAATCAATCAATCAATCTTTATTTATATAGCCCTAAATCACAAGTGTCTCAAAGGGCTGCACAAGCCACAACGACATCCTCGGTACAAAGCCCACATACGGGCAAGGAAAAACTCACCCCAGTGGGACGTCGATGTGAATGACTATGAGAAACCTTGGAGAGGACCGCATATGTGGGTAACCCCCCCCCCTCTAGGGGAGACCGAAAGCAATGGATGTCGAGTGGGTCTGACATAATATTGTGAGAGTCCAGTCCATAGTGGATCCAACATAATAGTAAGAGTCCAGTCCATAGTGGGGCCAGCAGGACACCATCCCGAGCGGAGACGGGTCAGCAGCGCAGAGATGTTCCCTGCCGATGCACAGGCGAGCGGTCCACCCCGGGGCCCGACTCTGGACAGCCAGCACTTCATCCATGGCCACCGGACCTGTGCCCCCCCCCCCCCCCCCCCCCCCCTCAAGGAAAAGGGGAGCAGAGGAGAAAAGAAAAGAAACGGCAGATCAACTGGTCTAACAGGGGGGCTATTTAAAGGCTAGAGTATACAAATGAGTTTTAAGATGGGACTTAAATGCTTCTACTGAGGTAGCATCTCTAATTGTTACCGGGAGGGCATTCCATAGTACTGGAGCCCGAATAGAAAACGCTCTATAGCCCGCAGACTTTTTTTGGGCTTTGGGAATCACTAATAAGCCGGAGTTCTTTGAACGCAGATTTCTTGCCGGGACATATGGTACAATGCAATCGACAAGATAGGACGGAGCTAGACCGTGTAGTATTTTATACGTAAGTAGTAAAACCTTAAAGTCACATCTTAAGTGCACAGGAAGCCAGTGCAGGTGAGCCAGTATAGGCGTAATATGATCAAACTTTCTTGTTCTTGTCAAAAGTCTAGCAGCTGCATTTTGTACCAACTGTTATTTTTTAATGCTAGACATAGGGAGACCCGAAAATAATACGTTACAGTACAGTATTTCATTTAGGTCAGTGGTGCTCAAACTTTTTTCATCAAGTACCACCTCAGAAAAAGCTTGGTTCTCCCAAGTGCCACCATAATGACCAACATTAAAATACAGTAGCATAGTCGGCCTAAATATTAAATAAAAACAAGACAGAGGTTTTATTCAACACATATATTTAATATTTTTGGCCAGTGTAACATTACACACTTTTTGAACAGCAACACTGTAAGAATATAGGAAAATAAAACACTGGGCTTTAATTAGTGGACCACTAGATGGAGCCCACGTACCACTGGTAGTACACTTACCATAGTTTGAGAATCACTGATTTAGTATAAATCTTAGTTAATAGTGTGAGTTTTCAACTTAAAACTGAATATATTTATTGATATTTTATTATATCTATTATTTTTATGTTTTGTAATAATGCATACAGTAAATGGCGTGAGGTTCCCCAGTCTTGCCTGAATTGGAATACATGTGAATAAAACTACTGACACGTAAAATTATTTTTTTTTATTATTGATTTATTTTAATGTGTGTTATTTAGCATGCTAAGTTAATGGAGTGAGGTTTCCCAGGTTTCCTCAAATATAATTAAATAATTTGATTTTGAAGACTTGCAAATAAAAATATATACATATGTGTAAAATTAGATTTTTTTTATTTTGAGCGTGAGGTTTTCTAGTCTGGCATAATATATTTCAATATTTTTGAATGTAAATCCATCCATCTATCCATTTTCTACCGCTTTGCAAATATTAAACATTTGGTGTGAATTCATTAAATTATTAGTAAAATTTTTTTTTTTTTTGTGTGTGTATCTAAAATACAGTAATCAATCAATCAATCAATCAATCAATCAATCAATGTTTATTTATATAGCCCTAAATCACAAGTGTCTCAAAGGGCTGCACAAGCCACAACGAGATCCGCGGTACAAAGCCCACAAAAGGGCAAGGAAAAATTCACAACCCAGTGGGACGTCGATGTGAATGACTATGAGAAACCTTAGAGAGGACCGCATATGTGGGTGACCCCCCCCCCCAGGGGAGACCGGATGCAATGGATGTCGATTGGGTCTGACATAATATTGTGAAAGTCCAGTCCATAGTGGATCTCAATCAATCAATCAATCTTTATTTATACAGCCCTAAATCACAAGTGTCTCAAAGGGCTGCACAAGCCACAACGACATCCTCGGTACAAAGCCCACATACGGGCAAGGAAAAACTCACCCCAGTGGGACGTCGATGTGAATGACTATGAGAAACCTTGGAGAGGACCGCATATGTGGGTAACCCCCCCCCTCTAGGGGAGACCGAAAGCAATGGATGTCGAGTGGGTCTGACATAATATTGTGAGAGTCCAGTCCATAGTGGATCCAACATAATAGTAAGAGTCCAGTCCATAGTGGGGCCAGCAGGACACCATCCCGAGCGGAGACGGGTCAGCAGCGCAGAGATGTTCCCTGCCGATGCACAGGCGAGCGGTCCACCCCGGGTCCCGACTCTGGACAGCCAGCACTTCATCCATGGCCACCGGACCTGTGCCCCCCCCCCCCCTCAAGGAAAAGGGGAGCAGAGGAGAAAAGAAAAGAAACGGCAGATCAACTGGTCTAACAGGGGGGCTATTTAAAGGCTAGAGTATACAAATGAGTTTTAAGATGGGACTTAAATGCTTCTACTGACGTAGCATCTCTAATTGTTACCGGGAGGGCATTCCATAGTACTGGAGCCCGAATAGAAAACGCTCTATAGCCCGCAGACTTTTTTTGGGCTCTGGGAATCACTAATAAGCCGGAGTTCTTTGAACGCAGATTTCTTGCCGGGACATATGGTACAATGCAATCGACAAGATAGGACGGAGCTAGACCGTGTAGTATTTTATACGTAAGTAGTAAAACCTTAAAGTCACATCTTAAGTGCACAGGAAGCCAGTGCAGGTGAGCCAGTATAGGCGTAATATGATCAAACGTTCTTGTTCTTGTCAAAGAACAAGAAATATGATATTGATCTAACATAATAGTGAGAGTCCAGTCCATAGTGGGGCCAGCAGGAAACCATCCCGAGCGGAGACGGGTCAGCAGCGCAGAGATGTCCCCAACCGATGCACAGGCGAGCGGTCCACCCCGGGTCCCGACTCTGGACAGCCAGCACTTCATTCATGGCCACCGGACCTGTGTGTCTCCCCCTCCTCAAGGGAGAGGGGAGCTGAGGAGAAAAGAAAAGAAACGGCAGATCAACTGGTCTAAAAAAGGGGTCTATTTAAAGGCTAGAGTATACAAATGAGTTTTAATATGGGACTGAAATGCTTCTACTGAGGTAGCATCTCTAACTGTTACCGGGAGAGCATTCCATAGTACTGGAGCCCGAATAGAAAACGCTCTATAGCCCGCAGATTTTTTTTTGTTGTCATAGCCTACAAAGTTAATGGAGTGCACGTTTTCTCACTAAGACCTTTTTGCAGGATCTGGACGATATCGAGGACGAGAACGAGCAGCTGAAACAAGAGAACAAGACACTGCTCAAAGTGGTGGGTCAGCTGACCAGGTAGAACTTTCCGAGCCGCCTCGCTGGACCGAGTTGTGTGTGCGTGCGCGCGCACATGTGTGTTCTGCTTAGCGTCCTCCTC